>NC_069503.1:464567250-464577250 GCF_027579735.1 Bombina bombina
GAGAAGCCTTCTAAAGGACTGTGATCAACCACTGTGTGTTTAGCCATTTTGCAGAAGTTACAAATATAGTTCTATGCGAACAACAGTGCACTAATAAAATGTGACTCAAGATGAGAACAAAGACAGAGTCTATCAAAAGTAGGATTAGGTGCCGCATTCCACATCTGGTGGCACAGGGCGTTTAGACCTGCAACTGATTATTACATTAAATTCTGCTATTTGCCATCTGTTTAAAATGTAAATAAATATGGTCACTTTAGCTCTGTGAGTTGTGTAGAAGACTCTACACATCTCCCTTTTATAATTGTTCTCCTGGTACTATCCCTAAACTGATGACAATCTATCTCATCCCTGGGTGTGTTTCTCTCTCTTTATTAAATCACATTAAAAGATTCCCTTTTAAATATTCAACTACTACAAAAGATTTTAAAATAGTAAAAGTCACAGACTGTACCACAACAGATGAGGATATAACCAGTGAGTTCAGGTAAGCCAGGCATACATACGTATGCTCCGATCACAGGATGTATCACCAGCACTAATGGCACAAAGGGAATTCCAGGTGCATGTATTTGACTGTGTATTTAACCCCTTTGTAGTAAAACGAGTATATTAGATTAAAACAATGAAAATATGCATTTTACCTTTATATTAATTCCCTTTAAAGGGATAGTCTAGTCAAAATTAAACTTTCATGATTCAGATAGAGCAGCAATTTTAAGCAACTTTCTAATTTACTCCTATTATCAATTTTTCTTTATTCCATTGCTATTTTTATTGCAATGTAAGCTTAGAAGCCAGCCCATTTTTGGTTCAGAACCTGGGTAAGCGCTTGCTCATTAGTGTCTAAATGTATCCACCAATCAGAAAGTGATAACCAGGTGCTGAACCACAAATGGGCGGGCTCCTATGCTTACATTCTTGCTTTTTTCAAATAAAGATACCAAGAGAACAAATAAAAATTGATAATCAGAGTAAATTAGAAAGTTGCTAAAAATTGCATGCTCTATTGAATGATAAAAGTTTAATTTTGAGTAGACTGTTCCTTTAAGCTTTATTTTACACCATGCTACCTAAACATGGCTGATGTATATTGCATGATTTTATAATTCAGCTCTCCTTTTTCCCTAAATTCATCCTATCAGCTGTTTCTCAACAGCAACACAGAGCTGCTTTATTTTTATTTTGCACATTTTCCAGTTTCCTGCCTCTGGTTTATGGGAAGTAGAGTTTAAAAACCAAATTTAAAGAAATGTAAGATCGGACAGTAAACATAACTAAATTATTACAAATGAATTACTAATTAGTTTTTTATAAGATTATTCTTAAAATGAAGAAACAAATTCTCTGAACCTTTTCCATTAGTCCTGAACAGGTCAGGTCTTCCCAAATAATAAGCAAGGTTATAGTTAAAAATAAGGTATTTTCTCACTGTAATTGAATATATAGATTTTTTTAGCAAACAAATTAAACTTAAAGGGACAGTCTACACCAGAATTGCTATTGTTTAAAAAGATAGATAATCCCTTTATTACCCATTCCCCAATTTTGCATAACCAACAAAGTTATATTAATACATTTTTTACCTCTGTGATTACCTTGTATCTAAGCCTCTGTAGACTGCCCCCCATATTTCAGTTCTTTTGACAGACTTGTATTTTAGCCAATCAGTGCTGACTCCTAGGTAACTTTATGGATGTGAGCACAATGCTATCTATATGGCACACATGAACTAACACTCTCTAGTTGTGAAAAACTGTCAAAAAGCATTCAGATAAGAGGGTGGCCTTCAAGGGCTAAGAAATTAGCAAATGAGCCTACCTAGGTTTAGATTTCAACTAAGAATATCAAGAGAACAAAGCAAAATTGATTATAAAAGTAAATTGGAAAGTTGTTTAAAATTACATGAGAAAGTGTGGGTGGTGTGACAGCTCTAACTGATCAGTATGCTATACCCAGGTGTTCACACTAATCTCTCTAAATGTGAACTGATCAAAATGAGTGCACAGGGTTAGAGCAAACGCTCAAAAGACAGAGCCAAAACTGATAACTTAAATAAAAAAGGAGTGAGAATATCAATTATGTATAAAGACAAATTTATTCAGCTCATATGAGACTAAATATGGTGTGAATAGACAATTAATATAAATCAGTTTGCTGTAAAAATACACAAGATGTCGGCATCAGAAAATATAATACATACAAAAAACAAATATTATTTTAAAAATATATTAGCAATCTAAAACGCTGCTGAAACGCGTAGATTTTGATCACTAACCCACCACAGGCATATCTGCTACAGGAGCTAGACGGGTGCAAGTTATACTTTGTACTAAATAAGTATTAACTCTATGCTTAATACCCTGTCGTAGCGCTTCTGAATACAGCACACATATGCTTCTTCTCCTCATAGCTTTATTGAGCTTTCCCTAGATGTTGTTACAACAGTGACCAGTACAGAAGCCACAACAGCGAACAGTAAAGTATCCACAGATCTCACCGGTGAGAGTACTTCACTATACAGACATACGGAGGATAACCGCTCTCACACATCTGATACACTGTATCTAACAAGACCACTTAACCGTGATTGAGCGATCTGGATTGGACATCTAGTAGTCACGTGACTAAGAAGCCTCAGACTTTATAGCAGTACGGTCGCTCATGATCTGTAAGGTACCTTACAGCTATGCACAGTAATAACGAATGCATTTGAAATAAATTCTTATCATCATCTTTTAAAAATTATCAAGGCTTACCAAGGATTCCACTCGAAGATTGGACTATAGATATCCTAATCACATCTACCAAACGGACATAACTTGTGCACGCGCACTATCAGTGTGTTTAACAAACACAATTTTTTTACATTTCAATTTAGTAATTTTGCATATATAGTATTTTGACTGTTTTCAACAAAATAGGAATACTATTACAACAAACTGACATAACTTGTGCACACGCACTGTGTGTTTAACAAACACTTTTTTTTTAAATATTTTTTAACATTTAGTAATTTTGCATATATAGTATTTTGCTGTTTTCAACGAACTAGGAATACTATTATTGTTTTTTAGATTGCTAATATATTTTTAAAATAATATTTGTTTTTATGTATGTATTATATTTTCTGATGCAGGTGTTCTACCGAGAACTCCAATAAAAGGAAAACTCCAATTTGATGTCACTTCCGGTGATTCCATACATCCGATTGGTCCGTGTCTAGTGAGTGACAGGATTCACAATCAATCAGATGGGCACATTAATCGCCTATCTTCACTATTTTGCCTCCACCTGGGGGTTTCAAGGGGAGCAAAGCCCCCCTTGTAAATCTCATTCCCCAAGGTTTACTTGGGGTGTATGCCAGAGGATCGGCGGTGCGCCATCCAGACAGAGGCAAAACAGATATTAAAATAGAAGAGTCACCGGAAGTGACGTCATATTGGAGTTTTCAAGGAACTGGAGTTCTCGACAGAACACCGGCATCTTGTGTATTTTTACAGCAAACTGATTTATATTACTTGTCTATTCACACCATATTTAGTGTCATATGAGCTGAATACATTTGTATTTATACATACTTGATATTCTCACTCCTTTTTTATTTAATTTATCAGTTTTGGCTCAGTCTTTTGAGCTCTTGCCCTTACCTTATGCACTTGTTCAAAATTACATACCCTATCTGAATCATGAAAGTTTATTTTTGACTAGACTGTCCCATTAAACAGTGGCCAATGGGATTAGTCATAGGCATTACAGCCATACCCGGAGCTACTACATGAGTAAATCTATGGTGTATTTTGGTTTCGGACAGCAATAAAACAAGCTAATTCTGCTGACATCTCCCATTCTTCATTTGATAGCATTCTTGTCTTTTTTACAGAAAACAACCAAACCTAAAGCCCCCATCCTAATAAAAAATAAATCCTTTAAATTGTCCTACAGCACAAAACAAAAACATTGAATAAGATTTTCTTATGAAGTCCTGGAGCAACCTTATTTTAAAAAAAATCCATGGTTCTCTACTTGAGCACAGGTTAAGCCAAGCATGATGAGTTAATCTGATTTTATTTGCTTTATCACAATAATTAAGTATGTAAAACCATATTTTGTTAGGACTGCAGTTTCCTTGCAACCCTTAAGTAATAAATATTTCATATTTCTGTATAAAACGATTACAACATAATGGATATCTGAATATGCTCTTAGAGAAGAATTTAAAAAGACACTACCTAGCCCTTTCATTTTTATACAGGAGCTTTTTACATAAAAGCAAACTACAGTCACATTGATTAGCTTTACTATTTATTAAACTAATATAATGGTTGGTAAAAAATACCAGTGGAGTAGCAGACATACAAACTAATATGTAACAAAGTTGCAGACCCACTTAGAGACCGGAGGTCTAAATACTGACAGAATTGACTGACAAAAAAAAAAGCTGTTTCCTTTGTGCATTATAAAAATATTTCCAAAACTTACATGAATAAACCAGGTGTGGTTAACTGGACCAGGCTCTAGGATCAGACTGTTACCTGCAAGATAAAAATTGCACTGTAAGCTTAAATAAGGTGCATTCACGTTCAATTAAGATATTTAAACATCAAATTATGATTAAAACCTATATACACTTAAATTAAAAAAAACTTGGAGTGACCCACACATGGGTTAAATGTACATTTTCTAATTTTTTTATTATTATTATTAAAATGAATGTTCTTTCTAAGTTACTTCTTTGTTTAGAGCACATTCTGTATATATCAGATGCAGCGAGCTAAACAACCTGTAGACTTCACTTATACATTTCATATTGGATTCTACAAGACTGGGCATTGGGGGGTAGTTATCAAGCCGTCAACCTCAAATACGCTGGAATTCCGCAGCGTATTTGTGGCGAGGCTGATTCGCCTTAGTTATCAAAGGCTAAAGACCGGCAAAAGTAGAATTTTGTGACGTAAACTTCGATCCGCCGGACTCAGTCCGACACAGATCGATTCTTACGTCACTCCAGATGTTCCGCACACAAGTGCGGCACAATCTGACTACTTTTGCTAGTTATCAAAAAACTAGCAGGTACGCTCGGCACTTTTACAGCCCAGCGTACCTGGTTTTCAATCCGCCACCCTGGAGGCGGCGGATCCCATAGGAATCAATGGGAGTCTGACCATAGCGAAAGTAAATGTTCGCTGCTGCCAGACATCCCATTGATTCCTATGGGAATTGTCTGCACCTAACACCCTAACACGTACCCCGAGTCTAAACACCACTAATCTGTCCCCCCCTACACCGCCGCAACTAAATAAATGTATTACCCCCTAAACCGCCGCTCCCGGAGCCCACCGCAAGCTATAATAAATATGTTAACCCCTAAACCGCCGCTCCCGGAGCCCACCGCAAGCTACTCTATCCCTATTAACCCCTAAACCGCCGCTCCCGGAGCCCACCGCAACTATAATAAATGTCTTAACCCCTAAACCGCCGCTCCCTGACCCCGCCGCAACCTATCTTAAATTTATTAACCCCTAATCTGCCCCCCTACACCGTCGCCACCTATAATAAATTTATTAACCCCTATCCTGCCCCCCACTACACCGCCGCCACTGTAATAAATTTATTAACCCCTAAACATAAGTCTAACACTAACCCTAACACCCCCCTAACTTAAATATTAATTAAATACATCTAAATAATATTTCTATTATGAACTAAATTAATCCTATTTAAAACTAAATACTTACCTTTAAAATAAACCCTAATATAGCTACAATATAAATAATAATTATATTGTAGCTATTTTAGGATTTATTTTTATTTTATAGGTAACTTTCAATTTATTTTAACTAGGTACAATAGCTATTAAATAGTTATTAACTATTTAATAGCTTACCTAGCTAAAATAAAGACAAATTTACCTGTAAAATAAAAACTAACCTAAGTTACAATTACACCTAACACTACACTATCATTAAATAAATTATTCCTATTTAAAACTAAATACTTACCTGTAAAATAAACCCTAAGATAGCTGCAATGTAATTAATAATTACATTGTAGCTATTTTAGGATTTATATTTATTTTACAGGTAACTTTGTATTTATTTTAGCTAGTTAGAATAGTTATTAAATAGTTATTAACTATTTAATAACTACCTAGCTAAAAGAAATACAAAATTACCTGTAAAATAAATCCTAACCTAAGTTACAATTAAACCTAACACTACACTATCATTAAATTAATTAAATAAATTAACTACAAATAACTACAATTAAATACAATTACATTAACTAACTAAAGTACAAAAAATAAAAAAAGCTAAGTTACAAAAAATAAAAAACATAAGTTACAAACATTAAAAAAAATATTACAACAATTTTAAGCTAATTACACCTAATCTAAGCCCCCTAATAAAATAACAAACCCCCCCAAAATAAAAAAAATGCCCTACCCTATTCTAAATTACAAAAGTTCAAAGCTCTTTTACCTTACCAGCCCTTAAAAGGGCCTTTTGTGGGGCATGCCCCAAAGAAAACTGCTCTTTTGCCTGTAAAAGAAAAATACAACCCCCCCCAACATTAAAACCCACCACCCACATACCCCTAATCTAACCCAAACCCCCCCTTAAAATAACCTATCACTAATCCCCTGAAGATCATCCTACCTTGAGTCGTCTTCACTCAGCCGAGCCACCGATGGAACCGAAGTGGACATCCGGAGCGCCAGAAGTGATCCTCCAAGGGGCGCTGAAGTAGTCTTCCATCCGATGAAGTGATCCTCCAAGCGGCGCTGAATAAGTCTTCCATCCGGCCGATGTCATCTTCCAAGCGGCGCTGAAGATCATCTTCCATCCGGGCGATGTCATCTTCCAAGCGGGGTCTTCAATCTTCTTGCTTCAGCATCGATCTTCATCCCGCCGACGCGGAACATCCTTCTTTACCGACGGACTGACGACGAATGAAGGCTCCTTTAAGGGACGTCATCCAAGATGGTGTCCCTTCAATTCCGATTGGCTGATAGGATTCTATCAGCCAATCGGAATTAAGGTAGGAAAAATCTGATTGGCTGATGGAATCAGCCAATCAGATTCAAGTTCAATCCGATTGGCTGATCCAATCAGATTGAGCTCGCATTCTATTGGCTGTTCCGATCAGCCAATAGAATGCGAGCTCAATCTGATTGGCTGATTGGATCAGCCAATCGGATTGAACTTGAATCTGATTGGCTGATTCCATCAGCCAATCAGATTTTTCCTACCTTAATTCCGATTGGCTGATAGAATCCTATCAGCCAATCGGAATTGAAGGGACACCATCTTGGATGACGTCCCTTAAAGGAGCCTTCATTCGTCGTTAGTCCGTCGGGGAAGAAGGATGTTCCACGTCGGCGGGATGAAGATCGATGCTGAAGCAAGAAGATTGAAGACCCCGCTTGGAAGATGACATCGCCCGAATGGAAGATGATCTTCAGCGCCGCTTGGAAGATGACATCGGCCGGATGGAAGACTTATTCAGCGCCGCTTGGAGGATCACTTCATCGGATGGAAGACTTCTTCAGCGCCCCTTGGAGGATCACTTCTGGCGCTCCGGATGTCCACTTCGGTTCCATCGGTGGCTCGACTGAGTGAAGACGACTCAAGGTAGGATGATCTTCAGGGGATTAGTGATAGGTTATTTTAAGGGGGGTTTGGGTTAGATTAGGGGTATGTGGGTGGTGGGTTTTAATGTTGGGGGGGGGTTGTATTTTTCTTTTACAGGCAAAAGAGCAGTTTTCTTTGGGGCATGCCCCACAAAAGGCCCTTTTAAGGGCTGGTAAGGTAAAAGAGCTTTGAACTTTTTTAATGTAGAATAGGGTAGGGAATGTTTTTATTTTGGGGGGCTTTGTTATTTTATTAGGGGGCTTAGATTTGGTGTAATTAGCTTAAAATTGTTGTAATATTTTTTAAATGTTTGTAACTTATGTTTTTTATTTTTTGTACTTTAGTTAGTTAATGTAATTGTATTTAATTGTAGTTATTTGTAGTTAATTTATTTATTTAATTAATTTAATGATAGTGTAGTGTTAGGTTTAATTGTAACTTAGGTTAGGATTTATTTTACAGGTAATTTTGTATTTCTTTTAGCTAGGTAGTTATTAAATAGTTAATAACTATTTAATAACTATTCTAACTAGCTAAAAAAAATACAAAGTTACCTGTAAAATAAATATAAATCCTAAAATAGCTACAATGTAATTATGAATTACATTGTAGCTATCTTAGGGTTTATTTTACAGGTAAGTATTTAGTTTTAAATAGGAAAAATGTATTAAAGTATAGTGTAGTGTTAGGTGTAATTGTAACTTAGGTTAGGATTTATTTTACAGGTAAATTTCTCTTTATTTTAACTAGGTAGCTATTAAATAGTTAATAACTATTTAATAGCTATTGTACCTAGTTAAAATAAATTGAAAGTTACCTATAAAATAAAAATAAATCCTAAGATAGCTACAATATAATTATTATTTATATTGTAGCTATATTAGGGTTTATTTTACAGGTAAGTATTTAGTTTTAAATAGGATTAATTTAGTTAATAAGAGAAATATTATTTAGATTTATTTAATTAATATTTAAGTTAGGGGGGTGTTAGGGTTAGTGTTAGACTTAGGTTTAGGGGTTAATAATTTTATTACAGTGGCGGCGGTGTAGTGGGGGGCAGGATAGGGGTTAATAAATTTATTATAGGTGGCGACGGTGTAGGGGGGCAGATTAGGGGTTAATAAATGTAAGATAGGTTGCGGCGGGTTCAGGGAGCGGCGGTTTAGGGGTTAAACTATTTATTTATTTGCGGCGAGGTGCGGGATCGGCAGGATAGGGGTTAATAACTTTATTACAGAGGGCGACGGTATAGGGGGGGCAGGATAGGGGTTAATAGGTATAATGTAGGTGGCGGCGGTGTCCGGGAGCGGCGGAATAGTTGCGGCGGGGTCTAGCAGTGGCGGTTTAGGGGTTAATACATTTATAATAGTTGCGGCAGGGTCTAGGAGCGGCGGTTTAGGGGTTAGTAACTTTATTTAGTTGCGGGGGGCGCCGGTATAGGGGGTAGAACAGTGCAGTTTAGTGTGAGTGCTTAGTGACAGGCTAGCAATAAAGCTGTAAAAAAGCCAAAGAGCAGCGAGATCGGATGAGTGATAACTCTCACAATCCGCTGCTCATCGCCCCGCGGCTTTTTGACAGCTTTATTTTATAACTTAGGCGTATTTTTTCAGGTCCGCGGCGGCGAAGGTAGGCGAGCTTAGGCGGGCGTATTGGGCCGGCGAAGGCAGGAAAGTTGACACGATAACTACCCCCCTTCACCTGGAGGGTCTTATTCCTATACTGTTTCTAAAGTGAGGGTGACAGCCTGTGACTTAAAACTATATTCCTATACAGTAGCTTTTTAGAATAGGTCAGCTGCCAGGTTGGATCGGTGGTGTTAGAAAGCACTATGTTGTGGGTTTCTCTCATTTCCTGCTATGGAAATCCTCTTAACACTGTCTGCCTTAGAGGCTCAATAAATCTATCAAAATGTTTTCTATCAAACCTGTGGATTATTTTTGTTGTTGTTGAGTACTGTAAACAGGTTCTGTAGCTATTCCTCTACTACCCAAATAAGACCTCTCAAGGTTACAGACTATAGATGAAATGGGGGAGGTCTACTGCCGTGAAGTGCTGCAAACACGTGCACACTCCTGATTTAAATTAATGAGACATGGACCAAGCTTGCATGTGAACATGAATCTGAAATTAACTTCCTTAAAGGCAGTGGCGGCTCGTGGGTTATTCAAATGGGGGTTTCACAGTACATGAACTGGGGTTAAACACCATCTCTCCTCTTTTTTTCTCTCTCTTTTTCTCTCTCTCTCCTCTTTTTCTCTCTCTCTCTCCTCTTTTTCTCTCTCTCTCCCTCTCTCCTCTTTTTCTCTCTCCTCTTTTTCTCTCTCTCTCCTCTTTTTCTCTCTCTCTCCCTCTCTCCTCTTTTTCTC
>NC_069503.1:464582250-464649750 GCF_027579735.1 Bombina bombina
GCCAAAAAATATTCTTTCAAAATTTGACTGCAATATTTTGGGTTGAATAAATATAATTTTCCAATAGGGGTGTTATTGGAAAAACTATATTTATTTAGCCAAAAAGTTGTTTTTTTTTTGGTTTTGTGTTTTTTCCTCTCAGCAGGGGTCAGGGCTCTCAGGGGGTTCACGTGCCTCCACTGCTTAAAGGGGCAGTATAGACCAATTTTAATTTAACTGCATGTAATAGACACTACTATAAAGAATAATATGCACACATACTGATATAAAAATACAGTATAAAACATTTTAAAAACTTACTAAGAAACTCCCAATTTAGCAATGTTAATGAGATAAGCCTGGGACACCCACTGAAAGGGGCTGATAGCAGAACCTACCCCTTCCCTGCATATGGATAGACCCATTATACAAACAGTCTGAAGTCTGCATACATCAGTATACCTCTAAAACTTTGGGGCTTGGTTAGGAGTCTGAAAATCAGCACAATGCTATTTAAAAATAAGCAAAACTATACATTTTTACAAAAACATACCCAGATGGGCTATATAAATGGATCATCTACAAAACATTTATGCAAAGAAAAATCAATTGTATAATGTCCCTTTAAGGTAGTGTGTTCTCACTACTTACCTGTATATCCTGTTAGAATGTCTCATCCCTCCTTGGCCAGTTTTAATTTATATAATACATCAGGGAAAGTGGTTATACATATTCAAACCCCCCAACTGTCCCGATTTTTACGGAACAGTCTCAATTTTAGGGGTCTGTCCCACTGTCCCGGTAAGATTGACGTCTGTCCCGCATTGCCCCAATTTTTTAAAACATTTTTTTTAATTCTACTGGGCCCATACATGGTCATCACGTGACTACATGCTACCAATACAGTCAGTGGAGGTTTGATGTGGTTACCTAGGTAACCAGAAAGCATCCCCCTAGTAACAAAAGTCAGTTATCAGAGTGCTTATACTTTTTTTTTTTTACTTCATATGTGTTATGTTCTGACACTTGTTAAAGTGAAGGTACATTTTGATGAATAAGTGCCTGGTTTTTAATAATCCTATTAAAAACAAAGGCACTTTAATTCGTCAAAATTGACATTTTTTCAAGTGTTTTCTTCAAAAACTTACCTTTTAATCCTGAAAGCTGCTCCATCGATTCCCCCAGCCGTCAAAAGCCTCTGCTTACGTCAGCAATGATGAATCCGGCTTCCTCCAATCACGGCATTCCCCCTAGGGGGATCATGGCCTGATGGAACGCCGTGATTGGATGAAGCCGGATTCGTCATTTTGGACCCGCGAAGAGGACTTGCAACGGGCGGAGGAAGCGCTGCAGCGGCTCTTAGGATTAAAAGGTACGTTTTTGAAGAAACCGCTTAAAATGTCAATTTTGATGCATTAAAGTTCCCTTGTTTTTAATAGGATTATTAAAAACTGGGCACTAATTCGTCAAAATTGACCTTCACTTTAAGCCCACTCCCCAGACCCCAAGACCCCATCCCTGCTCCTGCCCACCACATGACATGTTTGCGTAGGGCGGGGGGGTCCCTCTTTTGGATTTTGAAATGTTGGGAGGTATGCTTAGTGGATAGCTAGAGGGGGAACTGGAGGTCAATGATTCTCTCTACCATTTAAAAACTACCCCATAAAACTCTCACTTAAATTATATAAACAAACATCTTTAATGAAAGAGATCAATTTATTAAGATTTTTGAATGTTGAATTCTAAAAGCCTCATTAGTCTCATCTTACACATAAGGGAGAGGAATAATGAGTTTGACTGCCTCTAAAAGCCAGACTTTTCTCTTTTTTTTAAAAAAAAAAGTAACAGTTGATGACTGGTGCACACTAATTTACACTGATTTTTATGTTCTTTTTAACTATAACTGTTACATGTCATGGTAAGAATATTTTCAGTTCTTTGTATATTTTCTAAACGTATATATGTGTCTATTGCTTATGTAAGGCGGGCATTGCCATTCCAACTACTTTTTGGAAATAATTACAAACAATTATACATAATAGTATGAACAGGAAAAAGGTGTAGTGTTTTCTCAAGACCAAACAATAAGAAAAAAATATACCCACAATGCAAAATTAAAGTATTTTTTATTAAAGGGATAGTAAGGTCAAAATTGAATTGTTCAAAAATAAATGATATATATATATATATATATATATATATATATTGTGGGCAATTATAATCAACTTTCTGAATTACATCGATCAAATTTGCTTCATTCCCTTGATATCCTTTGTTGAAAAGCCTATTTAGGTAGGCTCAGGAGCAGAAATGCACATATAGGACTCTTGTCATTGGCTTACACAAAGTGTTTCGTTAGCTTCAAGTAGTACATTGCAGTTTTTCAGCAAACGATACCAAAAGAAAGGAGCAATTCGGATAATAGAGGCAAATTGGAAAGTTCTTCGAAAAATATATGCTCTACCTGAATCATGAAAGTAAATGTTTGAATATAACGTCACTTATTTTATTTTAAAGGAATATGAGTTTTAATAAATAAATTTCACTCTAAAAGATAGAATAAAGGGATAAAATAAAATACATTTTCCTCTTAGACACAATTATAATTTAAACAGGGGGGGGTGAAGACAAAATATTTATATATATTGTGAAGGTGCTTTTATATCACATGATCACTACAAAATATTTTTTATAATACAAGTATGTACATCAGAAGATTTAATAAGTTCCATATAGACTTAAAGAAACATACTGAATTATAATGATAGGCAATATTATCCAAAAGCACCGCAATATAGAACAACATAGTGACGCCATCATAATAATTTTATCTTTTTGCCCTGCCACCTTTAAATACTCTTGTGTAAACCAGAGTTTGATATTCTGTGTTATATGCATCAGCTTACTCACTAGTGGTAGTGGAATAATGCAGCCGAGTAGGACGCCAAGCTACTAGAATCCCTTATATCAGGATTCTACAAACCACGGGTCAAGGCCCATTACTGAGTCACAACATCATGTTTACTGGGTTGCAACTTGAGTGTGTGTTGTATGAGTGTGTGTGTTGTATGAGTGTGTGTGTGGTGTGTGTGTGGTGTGTGTTGTATGAGTGTGTGTGTTGTATGAGTGTGTGTGTTGTATGAGTGTGTGTGTTGTATGAGTGTGTGTGTTGTATGAGTGTGTGTGTTGTATGAGTGTGTGTGTTGTATGAGTGTGTGTGTTGTATGAGTGTGTGTGTTGCATGAGTGTTTGTGTTGCATGAGTGTTTGTTTGGCGTGTGTGTTGTATAAGTGTGTGTGTGGGGGGGGGGTGTGGGGGGTGTTGTATGAGAGTGTGTGTGTGTGGGTGTGTGTGTGGTTGTGTGTGTGTGGTGTGTGTGTGTGGTATGAGAGTGTGTGTGTGTGAGTGTTGTAAGATTATGTGTGGGGTGTGGGGTGTGTGTGTGTGTGTGTGTGTGTGTGTGTGTGTGGTGTGTGTGGGTTGTATGAAAGTGTGTGTGGGTTGTATGAGTGTGTGTGTTGTAAGAGTGTGTGTGGTGTGTGTGTATGGTGTACGAGTGTGTGTATGTGGTGTGTACACGTGTGTGTGTTGTCTAAGAGTGTGTGGTGTGTGTTGTATGAGTGTGTGTGTTGTATGAGTGTGCGTGTTGTATGAGTGTGCGTGTGGTGCGTGTTGTATGAGTGTGCGTGTTGTATGAGTGTGCGTGTTGTATGAGTGTGCGTGTTGTATGAGTGTGCGTGTTGTATGAGTGTGCGTGTTGTATGAGTGTGCGTGTTGTATGAGTGTGCGTGTTGTATGAGTGTGTGTGTTGTATGAGTGTGTGTGTTGTATGAGTTTGAGTGTTGTATGAGTGTGAGTGTTGTAAGATTGTGAGTGTGGTGTGGGTTGTATGAAAGTGTGTGTGTGTGTGTGTGTGTGTGTGTGAGTGTTGTAAGATTATGTGTGTGGTGTGGGTTGTATGAAAGTGTGTGTGTGTGTGGTGTGTGTGGGTTGTATGAAAGTGTGTGTGGGTTGTATGAGTGTGTGTGTTGTAAGAGTGTGTGTGTGGTGTGTGTGTTGTAAGAGTGTGTGTGTGGTGTGTGTGTTGTAAGAGTGTGTGTGTGGTGTGTGTGTTGTAAGAGTGTGTGTGTGGTGTGTGTGTTGTAAGAGTGTGTGTGTGTGGTGTGTGTGTGTGTGTGTGGTGTGTGTGTGTGTGGTGTGTGTGTGTGTGTGTGTACACGTGAGTGTGTTGTCTAAGTGTGTGTGCGTGTTGTATGAGTGTGCGTGTTGTATGAGTGCGCGTGTGTTGTATGAGTGCGCGTGTGTTGTATGAGTGCGCGTGTGTTGTATGAGTGTGCGTGTTGTATGAGTGTGCGTGTGTTGTATGAGTGTGCGTGTGTTGTATGAGTGTGCGTGTGTTGTATGAGTGTGCGTGTGTTGTATGAGTGTGCGTGTGTTGTATGAGTGTGCGTGTGTTGTATGAGTGTGCGTGTGTTGTATGAGTGTGCGTGTGTTGTATGAGTGTGCGTGTGTTAGGGATGGGCGAATGTGTTTATATTCGAATTTGAATGTTAGAACTAATATTATTGTAGAAATTCGATTTACGTAATCGAATGTTGATAGAATGAATATTCTTAAAAATTCTATAATCGAATGTTATTTAAAGTTTTTCAATGACACTTTCGATTTCAAATGTTCATAATTAGATTGAATGTCCACATTCAAAATTTCGAATGTAACATTCGATTTAAAGGGACAATGTACCCAAATTTTTTTCTTTTGTGATTTAGATAGAGCATGACATTTTAAGCTCTGTAAAAAAGAATATAATTGGATCTTTTAATATTAAGTGATCTATTGTGGAGAAAAAAAATCTTTTGGAGAAACAGCATAAAATAAATACATTTAAAGCAATTACTTTGTCTTTAATAAGTCACAAACATTCAATTTAATTGAAGTATTTATTTAACAATACATGCATATTTTACTTTTTGATCCCATACAGCTTTAATAACTACTTCCTTTAAAGTTTAGAATTGCGCTGCATTTCCTGTCTACAGTTCCTCATGTGACTAATGCTTATTATTACCATAGTGACTAAATGTTTTGAAATCAAAATACTTTATGACTAAAAAGTAAAAAAATATTGTAAACAGTATATTCTGTGAATGGATCATGTGACAAAAAGATTCTGTTCATCTAGGCTGTAAGCTCTAGCACTTTTATTTAAATGGACATGAAACCCAATTGTCAGTGGTTCACCAGATGTGTTCAGCTAGCTTCCTGTAGTGCATAGCTGCTCTTTCAACAAATGATACCAAGAGAATGAAGCATGTTTTTTTTTTTTATAAAAGTAAATTGAATAGCCGTTTAAAATTGCATTTTCTATCTGAATCATGAAATAATTTGTTTTTGTTTTGGGTTTCATATCCCTTTAAGGAAGGATGTCACTTAAAGGGACATTAAACCCAAATATTTTCTTTCATGATTCAGATAGAAAATACAATTTTAAACAACATTCCAATTTACTTCTATTATCTAATTTGCTTCATTATTTAGATATCTTTTGTTAAAGAAATAGCAATGCACATGGGTGAGCCAATCACATGAGGCATCTATGTGCAGCCACCAATCAGAAGCTACTGAGCCTATCTAGATATGCTTTTCAGGAAAGAATATCAAGAGAATGAAGCAAATTAGATAATAGAAGTAAATTAGAAAGTTGTTTAAAATGGTATTCTCCTTCTGAATCATGAAATAATTTTTTTGGGTTTAATGTCCCTTTAACTTCAGCATATACCTCTTGTAAAGTTATTATATCCATCATATTTTTTCTTTCTTTTAGATTTTTTTGTTGGCACAAAAAACATAAATTATACTTACCTGATAATTTCATTTCCATCTGTATGGGAAGAGTCCAAAGCTGGATTCCTTACTTTTGGGAAATGCTGAACCTGGTCACCAGGAGGAGGCAAAGACACCCTGCCAAAGGGGGATATTTATCAAAGCCTTTGTTGCATTTGCCAGCACCAATACACTCGCCTAAAATCGCGGCCACAGATCTCAATACGCTCTCCTTATTTATTAAAAAAGCCAGCAAAAAGAAGCGCACCAAGTACGGGGCGATGAGCATCGGACTGTTGTTAACTAACAGTCATCGATCTCGCGTCTATTTGGCTTTTTCCCAACTTTATTTATACCCTGTCACTAAACGCTGCCACTATACTAAAATGTTTAAAGGGACATAATACTCATATGCTAAATCCCTTGAAACTGATGCAGTATAACTGTAAAAAGCTGACAGGAAAATATCACCTGAACATCTCTATGTAAAAAAGGAAGATATTTTACCTCACAATTTCCTCAGCTCAGCAGAGTAAGTTCTGTGTAAAAAGTTATACTCAGCTGCTCCCAGCTGCAGGTAAAAAAAAAAAAAAAAAAATTAAGAAATGAACAGCAGCCAATCAGCATCAGCAGTGCTGAGGTCATGAACTCTTACTGTGATCTCATGAGATTTGCCTTAACTCTCATGAGATTTCATAGTAAGCTTCCTTTACCTGATTGGTGAAATAATATGAGTGTGCACGAGGCTCATCCTTTCAGCTATCCCAGGACAGACATACTAAAATGCTGCTTAGAAATCCTTTACAATGGGAGGTGGCTACTGAGGAACTTTTGAGGTAAAAGATCTTTCTTTTTACATAGAGATGTTCAGGTGATATTTTCTAGTCAGCTTTTTACAGCTATGCTGCATCACTTTCAAGTGTTTAAACATTTGGGTATTATGGCCATTTAACCCCTATCCCGCCGCAACCTAAATAAACTTATTAACCCCCCCAACCCCTATCCCGCTGCTCCCCGACATCGCTGCAACCTAAATAAAAGTATTAACCCCTATTCCGCCGCTCCCCGACACCGCTGCAACCTAAATAAAAGTATTAAACCCTAAACCTCTGGCCTCCCACATCACTACCACTAACTAAACCTATTAACCCCTAAACCGTCAGCCCCCCACATCGCCATAAACTAAATTAAGCTATTAACCCCTAAACCTAGCAACCCGCTAACTTTTCAACATCCCTATCTTCAAATAAATTAAAACTTACCTGTAGAATTAAAAAATAAAATTGAAAACTATTAATTAACCTACCCTAACTATTATACTACAATTAATTTAAACTACCAATTAAATTAACTAAATTACATATTAGAAAATCCTAACCCTACTCAAATTATTTAAATATACTATGAAACCTTATTACGAATTACTAAATTACAGGGGGAAAAAAACCCACTAAGTTACAAAGAAAAAAACCAAACACTAAATTACGAAAAAATAAAAAAAAACACATTATCAAAAATAAAAAAGAATTACACCTAATCTAATAGCCCTATCAAAATAAAAAAGCCCCTCCCCAAAATAAAAAAAAACTAGCCTACAATAAACTACTAATGGCCCTTAAAAGGGCCTTTTGTGGGGCATTGCCCCAAAGAAATCAGCTCTTTTACCTGTAAAAAAAAACCGAATTTATGTTTACCTGATAAATTACTTTCTCCAACGGTGTGTCCGGTCCACGGCGTCATCCTTACTTGTGGGATATTCTCTTCCCCAACAGGAAATGGCAAAGAGCCCAGCAAAGCTGGTCACATGATCCCTCCTAGGCTCCGCCTACCCCAGTCATTCGACCGACGTTAAGGAGGAATATTTGCATAGGAGAAACCATATGATACCGTGGTGACTGTAGTTAAAGAAAAGAAATTATCAGACCTGATTAAAAAACCAGGGCGGGCCGTGGACCGGACACACCGTTGGAGAAAGTAATTTATCAGGTAAACATAAATTCTGTTTTCTCCAACATAGGTGTGTCCGGTCCACGGCGTCATCCTTACTTGTGGGAACCAATACCAAAGCTTTAGGACACGGATGAAGGGAGGGAGCAAATCAGGTCACCTAAATGGAAGGCACCACGGCTTGCAAAACCTTTCTCCCAAAAATAGCCTCAGAAGAAGCAAAAGTATCAAACTTGTAAAATTTGGTAAAAGTGTGGAGTGAAGACCAAGTCGCTGCCCTACATATCTGATCAACAGAAGACTCGTTCTTGAAGGCCCATGTGGAAGCCACAGCCCTAGTGGAATGAGCTGTGATTCTTTCAGGAGGCTGCCGTCCGGCAGTCTCGTAAGCCAATCTGATGATGCTTTTAATCCAAAAAGAGAGAGAGGTAGAAGTTGCTTTTTGACCTCTCCTTTTACCAGAATAAACAACAAACAAGGAAGATGTTTGTCTAAAATCCTTTGTAGCATCTAAATAGAATTTTAGAGCGCGAACAACATCCAAATTGTGCAACAAACGTTCCTTCTTCGAAACTGGTTTCGGACACAAAGAAGGCACGACTATCTCCTGGTTAATGTTTTTGTTAGAAACAACTTTTGGAAGAAAACCAGGTTTAGTACGTAAAACCACCTTATCTGCATGGAACACTGCAGAGCAGATAATTCTGAAACTCTTCTAGCAGAAGAAATTGCAACCAAAAACAAAACTTTCCAAGATAATAACTTAATATCAACGGAATGTAAGGGTTCAAACGGAACCCCCTGAAGAACTGAAAGAACTAAGTTGAGACTCCAAGGAGGAGTCAAAGGTTTGTAAACAGGCTTGATTCTAACCAGAGCCTGAACAAAGGCTTGAACATCTGGCACAGCTGCCAGTTTTTTGTGAAGTAACACAGACAAGGCAGAAATCTGTCCCTTCAAGGAACTTGCAGATAATCCTTTCTCCAATCCTTCTTGAAGAAAGGATAGAATCTTAGGAATCTTTACCTTGTCCCAAGGGAATCCTTTAGATTCACACCAACAGATATATTTTTTCCATATTTTGTGGTAAATTTTTCTAGTTACAGGCTTTCTGGCCTGAACAAGAGTATCAATAACAGAATCTGAGAACCCTCGTTTTGATAAGATCAAGCGTTCAATCTCCAAGCAGTCAGCTGCAGTGAGACCAGATTCGGATGTTCGAACGGACCTTGAACAAGAAGGTCTCGTCTCAAAGGTAGCTTCCATGGTGGAGCCGATGACATATTCACCAGATCTGCATACCAAGTCCTGCGTGGCCACGCAGGAGCTATCAAGATCACCGACGCCCTCTCCTGATTGATCCTGGCTACCAGCCTGGGGATGAGAGGAAACGGCGGGAATACATAAGCTAGTTTGAAGGTCCAAGGTGCTACTAGTGCATCTACTAGAGTCGCCTTGGGATCCCTGGATCTGGACCCGTAGCAAGGAACCTTGAAGTTCTGCCGAGAGGCCATCAGATCCATGTCTGGAATGCCCCACAGTTGAGTAATTTGGGCAAAGATTTCCGGATGGAGTTCCCACTCCCCCGGATGTAATGTCTGACGACTCAGAAAATCCGCTTCCCAATTTTCCACTCCTGGGATGTGGATTGCAGACAGGTGGCAGGAGTGAGTCTCCGCCCATTGAATGATTTTGGTCACTTCTTCCATCGCCAGGGAACTCCTTGTTCCCCCCTGATGGTTGATGTACGCAACAGTCGTCATGTTGTCTGATTGAAACCGTATGAACTTGGCCTTTGCTAGCTGAGGCCAAGCCTTGAGAGCATTGAATATCGCTCTCAGTTCCAGAATATTTATCGGTAGAAGAGATTCTTCCCGAGACCAAAGACCCTGAGCTTTCAGGGATCCCCAGACCGCGCCCCAGCCCATCAGACTGGCGTCGGTCGTGACAATGACCCACTCTGGTCTGCGGAAGGTCATCCCTTGTGACAGGTTGTCCAGGGACAGCCACCAACGGAGTGAGTCTCTGGTCCTCTGATTTACTTGTATCTTCGGAGACAAGTCTGTATAGTCCCCATTCCACTGACTGAGCATGCACAGTTGTAATGGTCTTAGATGAATGCGCGCAAAAGGAACTATGTCCATTGCCGCTACCATCAAACCTATTACTTCCATGCACTGCGCTATGGAAGGAAGAGGAACGGAATGAAGTGTTTGACAAGAGTTTAGAAGTTTTGTTTTTCTGGCCTCTGTCAGAAAAATCCTCATTTCTAAGGAGTCTATTATTGTTCCCAAGAAGGGAACCCTTGTCGACGGAGATAGAGAACTCTTTTCCACGTTCACTTTCCATCCGTGAGATCTGAGAAAGGCCAGGGCTATGTCCGTGTGAGCCTTTGCTTGAGGAAGGGACGACGCTTGAATCAGAATGTCGTCCAAGTAAGGTACTACTGCAATGCCCCTTGGTCTTAGCACCGCTAGAAGGGACCCTAGTACCTTTGTGAAAATCCTTGGAGCAGTGGCTAATCCGAAAGGAAGCGCCACGAACTGGTAATGCTTGTCCAGGAATGCGAACCTTAGGAACCGATGATGTTCCTTGTGGATAGGAATATGTAGATACGCATCCTTTAAATCCACCGTGGTCATGAATTGACCTTCCTGGATGGAAGGAAGAATTGTTCGAATGGTTTCCATTTTGAACGATGGAACCTTGAGAAACTTGTTTAAGATCTTGAGATCTAAGATTGGTCTGAACGTTCCCTCTTTTTTGGGAACTACGAACAGATTGGAGTAGAACCCCATCCCTTGTTCTCCTAATGGAACAGGATGAATCACTCCCATTTTTAACAGGTCTTCTACACAATGTAAGAATGCCTGTCTCTTTATGTGGTCTGAAGACAATTGAGACCTGTGGAACCTCACCCTTGGAGGAAGCCCCTTGAATTCCAGAAGATAACCTTGGGAGACTATTTCTAGTGCCCAAGGATCCAGAACATCTCTTGCCCAAGCCTGAGCGAAGAGAGAGAGTCTGCCCCCCACCAGATCCGGTCCCGGATCGGGGGCCAACATTTCATGCTGTCTTGGTAGCAGTGGCAGGTTTCTTGGCCTGCTTTCCCTTGTTCCAGCCTTGCATTGGTCTCCAGGCTGGCTTGGCTTGAGAAGTATTACCCTCTTGCTTAGAGGACGTAGCACTTGGGGCTGGTCCGTTTCTACGAAAGGGACGAAAATTAGGTTTATTTTTGGCCTTGAAAGACCTATCCTGAGGAAGGGCGTGGCCCTTACCCCCAGTGATATCAGAGATAATCTCTTTCAAGTCAGGGCCAAACAGCGTTTTCCCCTTGAAAGGAATGTTAAGGAGTTTGTTCTTGGAAGACGCATCCGCCGACCAAGATTTCAACCAAAGCGCTCTACGCGCCACAATAGCAAACCCAGAATTCTTCGCCGCTAACCTAGCCAATTGCAAAGTGGCGTCTAGGGTGAAAGAATTAGCCAATTTGAGAGCACGGATTCTGTCCATAATCTCCTCATAAGGAGGAGAATCACTATCGATCGCCTTTACTAGCTCATCGAACCAGAAACACGCGGCTGTAGTGACAGGGACAATGCATGAAATTGGTTGTAGAAGGTAACCTTGCTGAACAAACATCTTTTTAAGCAAACCTTCTAATTTTTTATCCATAGGATCTTTGAAAGCACAACTATCTTCTATGGGTATAGTGGTGCGTTTGTTTAAAGTAGAAACCGCTCCCTCGACCTTGGGGACAGTCTGCCATAAGTCCTTTCTAGGGTCGACCATAGGAAACAATTTTTTAAATATGGGGGGAGGGACGAAAGGTATACCGGGCCTTTCCCATTCTTTATTTACAATGTCCGCCACCCGCTTGGGTATAGGAAAAGCTTCTGGGAGCCCCGGGACCTCTAGGAACTTGTCCATTTTACATAGTTTCTCTGGGATGATCAAATTCTCACAATCATCCAGAGTGGATAATACCTCCTTAAGCAGAGC
This sequence comes from Bombina bombina, assembly GCF_027579735.1. Taxonomy (NCBI): domain Eukaryota; kingdom Metazoa; phylum Chordata; class Amphibia; order Anura; family Bombinatoridae; genus Bombina; species Bombina bombina. The sequence continues at coordinate 464,594,002 of NC_069503.1, forward strand.
GCGGAGATGTTCCAACTTAAATTTAAATGTAATCACATCGGGTTCAGCTTGTTGAGAAATTTTCCCTGAATCTGAAATTTCTCCCTCAGACAAAACCTCCCTGGCCCCCTCAGACTGGTGTAGGGGCATTTCAGAACCATTATCATCAGCGTCCTCATGCTCTTCAGTATCTAAAACAGAGCAGTCGCGCTTACGCTGATAAGTGGGCATTTTGGCTAAAATGTTTTTGATAGAATTATCCATTACAGCCGTTAATTGTTGCATAGTAAGGAGTATTGGCGCGCTAGATGTACTAGGGGCCTCCTGAGTGGGCAAGACTCGTGTAGACGAAGGAGGGAATGATGCAGTACCATGCTTACTCCCCTCACTTGAGGAATCATCTTGGGCATCATTTTCAGTGTCACATAAATCACATTTATTTAAATGAGAAGGAACCTTGGCTTCCCCACATTCAGAACACAGTCTATCTGGTAGTTCAGACATGTTAAACAGGCATAAACTTAATAACAAAGTACAAAAAACGTTTTAAAATAAAACCGTTACTGTCACTTTAAATTTTAAACTGAACACACTTTATTACTGCAATTGCGAAAAAGTATGAAGGAATTGTTCAAAATTCACCAAAATTTCACCACAGTGTCTTAAAGCCTTAAAAGTATTGCACACCAAATTTGGAAGCTTTAACCCTTAAAATAACGGAACCGGAGCCGTTTTTAACTTTAACCCCTTTACAGTCCCTGGTATCTGCTTTGCTGAGACCCAACCAAGCCCAAAGGGGAATACGATACCAAATGACGCCTTCAGAAAGTCTTTTCTATGTATCAGAGCTCCTCACACATGCGACTGCATGTCATGCTGCTCAAAAACAAGTGCGCAATACCGGCGCGAAAATGAGGCTCTGCCTATGATTAGGGAAAGCCCCTAGAGAATAAGGTGTCTAAAACAGTGCCTGCCGATATAATTTAACAAAAATACCCAGATTAAATGATTCCTCAAGGCTAAATATGTGTAATATATGAATCGATTTAGCCCAGAAAATGTCTACAGTCTTAATAAGCCCTTGTGAAGCCCTTATTTACTGTCTGAATAAAAATGGCTTACCGGATCCCATAGGGAAAATGACAGCTTCCAGCATTACATCGTCTTGTTAGAATGTGTCATACCTCAAGCAGCAAAAGACTGCTCACTGTTCCCCCAACTGAAGTTAATTCCTCTCAACAGTCCTGTGTGGAACAGCCATGGATTTTAGTAACGGTTGCTAAAATCATTTTCCTCATACAAACAGAAATCTTCATCTCTTTTCTGTTTCAGAGTAAATAGTACATACCAGCACTATTTTAAAATAACAAACTCTTGATTGAATAATAAAAACTACAGTTAAACACTAAAAAACTCTAAGCCATCTCCGTGGAGATGTTGCCTGTACAACGGCAAAGAGAATGACTGGGGTAGGCGGAGCCTAGGAGGGATCATGTGACCAGCTTTGCTGGGCTCTTTGCCATTTCCTGTTGGGGAAGAGAATATCCCACAAGTAAGGATGACGCCGTGGACCGGACACACCTATGTTGGAGAAATACAAACACTCCCCAAAAGTAAAACCCACCACCCAACCCCCCCAAATAAAAAACCTACCTAAAATAACCTAAGCACCTCATTGCCCTGAAAAGGGCATTTGTATGGGCATTGCCCATAAAAGGGCATTTAGCTCTTTTACCTGCCCAGACCCTAATCTAAAAATAAAACCCACCCAAAAAACCCTTAAATAAACCTAACACTAACCCCCGACGATCCACTTACAGTTATTAAAGTCCCGCTTGAAGGATCCATCCAGCTGGCAACAAGTCTTCATCCAGGCGACCTCTTCGATCTTCATCCAGCCGGTGAAGTCCTCATCCAGGCGTCAAGAAGTCTTCATCCAGACGGCATCTTCTATCTTCATCCAGACGGCATCTTCTATCTTCATCCAGACGGCGCAGAGCGGGTCCATCCTGAAGACATCCGTCATGGAGCATCCTCTTCATACGGTCGCCACCATAAACTGAACTTCAATGCAAGTGATGTCATCCAAGATGGCGTCCCTTGCATTCCTATTGGCTGAATGATTTCAAACAGCCAATTAGTGGCGGCTCGTGGGTTATTCAAATGGGGGTTCACGGACCAGTTATGTAAAATAGTTATATATATATATATAAAAAAGAACACTTTGTAAGTAAGTAGCGCACACATAGACTTTAGCAATATAATTTCAAAAGGTACCTGTATACCACTCACTGTCCGGTAACACGCTGGGGAGCAATTGGCTCAGAGTGTATGGAGATCTGCAGCTGTGGAGACTGAGCCGGTCTGTAGTCAGCATCTGAGTAAATAGAATATGTTCCAATGGATTGTCCCCACTTGTAGCGCAAAAAATCTCTCTCCAAAGAAAAGAAAAACTTCCTTTATTGTAGTATCAAAAGTAAAAACATGACAGCCTACACACGACTGTAATAAAGCACTTAATGTAAAAACACAGTGTCAGTGATCTGAACCACATGCAGACATGTTTCGTGCAGTTGCGCACTTGATCACTGCTTGAAAGCAATCCTGATCACACCTGCTTTATAGCACTTTTCTTAAAGAGACATTTGTAAATGTTAGACACTGCGCTACAAGTGGGGACAATCCATTGGAACATATATATATATATTGTAAAAAAAGTGAAACCTTCAGGGAATCTTTGAACTGCTAAAGTATGGACACTCCTTTTACTCTATGAGAAAAGTGAACTATATATATATATATATATATATATATATATATATATATATATATATATATAGTGACAGGTATTCCTGGTGACTATCTATATGCAATTAGAACAAACACAGTGTTATATGGTTTCGCTGCCAGCCGCCACTTAAACACTTATACGGTTGAGTGGTGGATATAGATGCATCTAGCAGTGATATGAGTCTTTTAGAGGTATTGGGTGCATGTGATATTGAGCGTGACCCCACTTACACAGTTGATTTGGCTTAGTACCATTTTGCTATTTTGCTTTGTCAAGCACGTCTTGTGCAGCAGTTAATTATGCACACTCGATATGTTCACGCACCTCCACCAGGTTTGATGTTTTTTCGTAGCCCAACTGGGGGCTGCTGATTATAAATAGTGTAAACATTAGGAGGGTCGTCACGATTATGGGCGGTCAGTTTGGATCTGATTCTCCCCTCCATTGGTGCGACTTGACAGCACGGAGGTGTGTCAGACAATAGCCTTTGGTGATTGGCGCATGTACCGCCACGGGTATAGCTTACAGATTTGTATTCCTTTTCATTACTTTCGGCTAGTTTTTATTCCTTTCGGCTAGTTTTTTAACGCCTTTGAACTATTCCTCACGGTTGTCACCCCTTTAATAAGTGAGATGTCATAGACACCGGTGAATTCATATGCGCGATCGGTGAGGTATATAATCATATATCGCTCCGCTTTTTCCAAGTAAGGCTGTTTTCTGCTTTTTTAGTAAGGCTGGACTCCACATACTAGTGATTATATTAATTTTTAGAAGTTCCTTGCACATGTTTTTCTAAAAAGGTTTTACACACGGTTTATGTGTATTTAGCTCAATGATAGGTGACACGGTGTTTACACTGCAAAGCGGTGTTTGTGATAGGCTTACAGGTTCTCTAACGTTATAGGCTGACTGGAGGGTGTGTGCTGGTTAGGGCAATCTGATTGGTGGAAGCCCATAGCCATTGTTTTTCACTACACGCATTTGTGTTTGAACGTGGTTTCTAGCTATATATATTCAGACCTTGTGTTCTATTTGTCAATAGTCTCTGCGGTCCAAGGGGATAAATTTTATTCACTCATTTCTTAATTTTCACTCACGTTACACAGTAAGCACATTGGCTTCAGCCTATCAGGCTGTTTCTACTTTAGATGATCCTATCAGGGCGTTTGTTTCTCCTGTCGTTACACAAACACTTGCACTGATTGGTTTAATGAACAGGGGAGGGTTCTTTTGACCTTTAAAAGTTTGCCATTTTTGTATTGTTGCTTGTCAGAGGAAGGGACTGTTTGGTGTCCCGAAACGTCACAAATAAATACTTTTTGTTTGCACAGATGACCAAAGTCCACTGAGTGCTTATTTACTATTGAATCTTTGGATATTTCCACAGCACCCTGGCAGCTGAGGATAGATGGTGAGAGTGCATGCACTTACGAACTTATATCTTATATATATATATATATATATATATATATATATATATATATATATATATATATATATATATATATATTGTAAAAAAAAAAGTGAAACCTTCAGGGAATCTTTGAGCTGCTAAAGTATGGACACTCCTTTTACTCTATGAGAAAAGTGAACTATATATATATATATATATATATATATATATATAAATAAACACACACACTATATATATATATATATATATATAAACACACAATATATATATATATACTGTATATATATATATATATATATATAAATAAACACACACTATATATATATATATATATATATATATATATATATATATATATATATATATATATATATATATATATATATATATATATATATACATACATACATACATACATACAAAGAGAGAAGCGCTCTACCAGGAACGAACAACAGCTCAGTGGCTTGTTCTACGGCGATTTACCACCCGGAAGCAGCCTCTTTTAGACCAGTGTGCTTTTCACAGAAGAAAACTTTCCTGAAGTATATCAGTCTGATCCCGCCAAGTAAGGTCAGTCCAGCCCCGAAATACCAGGCAATTCTCCTCTGAACAAGGAACATGACAACCCCAGACGATCGTTTCGGCCTCCGATGGGCCTCGTCAGTGAGGTGCAGCCACATTCCTCTAAGCACACTGGGCAAGGAGTCCACGTCTGGTTTCCCCCATCACCCATAGGGAGACTTCCCCAGGGTCATAATAATTTGCATACAAAGAGAGAAGCGCTCTACCAGGAACGAACAACAGCTCAGTGGCTTGTTCTATGGCGATTTACCAAATAAATCAAAGCAGATAAGAAAACACCAGAAAAATGAGAACATGCTATTTGCACCAACAGTTTTAACCTCTTAAATACCAGAGAACTGCTACATTCTGGCAGCTAAGGGACACCACAGAGCTAAATTTAGTTGACTGTAGTGCAGTTGATGAAATCACTGAAGGTGGCAATGAAGGGAAATCTAGGTTTCTTCATGCATTTCTAGCTCCATTAAGCCCTTTACTTTCTACTCCATCAAGTGAATGCTCATTTATGCTGGATGGAAGCATAAGGAATCATATGCAACAAAGGAATTATGGGTAATCTTATTTATGTGTACCCTTACCTGTTAAAATGCCCACACGCCACTCCACACCACGCACCAAATTCCAACTTGCCCAAAATGAGCTCCTCTCAGCTCAACGACTATCTCCGCAATGAGATTTTGCGCCGGAGGAGCTTGTCAAGCGTCATCACGTGACTGAGTGATGACGCTCTACTGTGTCACTGCTGCCTGTCTGATGATCGCTAAACACCTCCCACAACTCGCACAGGCTGAAGTGTGCGATCAACAGAGTATGGAGATGGGGAGGCTGGGAGCGGCGCTGCAGGCAAATTTAGGATGCGCATAGACACACTGGCATATCTTGGCAACCGCTGATTGAAATTTTAATTTAAAGTTAGCGGGTTGTTAGGTTTAGGGGTTAATAGCTTAATTTAGTTTATGGCGATGTGGGGGGCTGACGGTTTAGGGGTTAATAGGTTTAGTTAATAGTAGTGATGAGGGAGGCCAGGGGTTAATACATTTCTTTAGTGGCGGCGTTGTCGGGGAGCGGCGAGATAGGGGTTAATAAGTTTATTTAGGTTGCAGCGATGTCGGGGCGGCAGATTAGGGGTGTTTAGACTCGGGGGTTTATGTTAGGGTGTTAGGTGTAAACGTAACTTATTTTCAACCATAGAAATCAATGGGATATCGAACATAAGCTTTCGCTGCTTTCAGACTCCCATTGATTTCTATGGCATCCGTAGCCTCCAGGGAAGCGGATTGAAAACCAGGTACGATGCGTCGGAATAGCTGCGAGCGTACCTGTTAGAAATATAATAAATGGGAAAAAGTGTCAGAGCCGAATGTGTATTCGGAACATCTAATGACGTAAGCATCGATCTGCGTTGGATTGATACCGGTGGATCGTATGTTACGTCACAAATTTCAACTTTTGCTGGTCTGTAGGCTTTGATAACTAGGTTGGATCAATCTCGCAACAATTATGCAGCGGAATTCAGGCGTATTTGCGGTTGAGGCTTTGATAAATAGGCCCCATAGGCTTAAATACCGCCCCCACTTCCTCATAAGCCCAGTCATTCTGCCGAGGGAACAAGGAACAGTAGGAGAAATATCAGGGTGAAAAAGGCGCCAGAAGAATTTAATTTAGGGCCACCCACCGGAGAACACGGGCGTGAGTTGTAGACTCTTCCAATACAGATGGAAATGAAATTATCAGGTAAGCGTAATTTATGTTTTACATCTTAATATGGGAAGAGTCCACAGCTGCATTCCTAACTTTTGGGAAACATATACCCAAGCTCTAGAGTACACAGAATGCTAATGGGAGGGAAAAAGAGAGAGGCGGACCCAATCTGAGGGCACCACAGCCTGCAAAACCTTTCTCCCGAAGGCTGCTTCAGCAGAAGCAAAAACATAAAACTTGTAAAATTTTGAAAAAGTATGTAAGGAGAACCAGATAGCCGCCTTACAAATGAGATCCATAGAGGCCTCATCCTAGAAGGCCCAAAAAAGGAAACCACTGCTCTCATATAATGAGCCATAATACATAGAGGAGGCTTATGTCCTGCCATCTCTATGCGAAACGGATGACACTCCTCAATCAAAAATGTAAGGAAGTCGAAGAGGCCCTCTGACCCCTATGCTTCACAGAGAGAGAACAAACAGAAAAAGAGGTTTGTCTAAATTCCTTTGTGGCCCGACGATAGAACTTCCAGGCACAAACCACATCCAAAATTACGTTGTAAACGTTCCTTCAACAAAGGAGAATTAGGACATAAAAAAGGAACCACAATCTCTTGATTGATGTTGCGAATTGACACAACCTTAGGAAGAAACCTAACTTGGTTCGTAAAACAATCTTATCGGCATGAAAAGCCAGATAAGGAGGGACACATTGCAAAGCAGCAATCACAGATACTCTGCATGCATAAGCAATAGCCAGTTGAAAAGGAACCTTCCCGGACCACAATTTTGTGTCTACTTCATGCATAGGCTCCAACGGAGCCCAATGCAAGACTTTAAGAACAAGATTTAAACTCCAAGGAGGAGCCTAGATCTAAACACAGGTCTAATCCCTTAACAAATGGCTGCACATCTGGAAGCTCAACTAACCTCTTGCGCAGTAACACAGACAGGGCCGAAAACTGTCCTATCAGGGGACTTGCAGAAAGGCCCTTCTCCAGTTCATACTGGAGAACAGAATAAGTAGGTCATCCACACCTTATGATAGATGCGACGAGCAACCAGCTTAAGAGCTTGATGAGAATAAAAATAACTCTCTCAGAAACCCCTCTCTTGGCTAGGACTAAGCGTTCATATCCACGCAGTCAGCCTCAGAGAATCTAGACAATGATGAACAAAGAAACCTTGGTCAGCAGATCCCTGCGAAAAGGTAACTTCCATGGAGGAGATGATGACATCCCCACTATATCCGTGAACCATATCCTTTGTGGCCAAGACAGAGCAATCAGTATCACTGACTCCTGCTTGACTCGAGACACTACACTAGGAAGTAGTTGTAACGGCCAGAAAGGATAAATTAGATTGAACCTCCAAGGCACCGCTAATGCATCTGTTAGCTCCGCCTGAGGATCCCTGTACCTCAACCTATATCTGGGTAGCTTGGTATGGAGACGTCATAAGATCTTCCTCTAGCAAATCTCTGCAAGCACTCAGAATGGAGAGACCATTCCCCGGATGAAAGGATTGTCTGCTGAGGAAATCCGTTTCCCAGTTGTCCACACCCGGAATGTGGATCGCTGACAGCGAACAAATGTGGGTCTCCCCCACACCAGAATCTGAGATACTTCCCTCATAACTAGGGAGCTTCTCGTTCCCCCCTGATGGTTGATGTAAGCCACCGAGGATATATTGTCCGATTGGAAACTGAATAGCTGGGACGAACCCAGCAGAGGCCAAGCTTTCAGAGCATTGTATATTGCCTGAAGATTCAAAATGAGGTCAGGGGGGAGCTTTACCTCCTGAGACCATAGGCCCTGTGCCTTCCTGGCACCCCAAATAGCTCCCCACCCTGACATACTCGCAATCGTAGTCACAATTACCCAGGATGGTCTTAAGACAGACGTCCCTCAGGACAAGTGATCCGGATAGAACCACCAAGAGAGGGATTCTTTCGATCAGTTGTCCAGAGAAATCTGTTGAGACAGAGCCGAATGATCGTTGTTCCACTCCTTCAGCATGCGCAGTTGCAACAGTCTGAGGTGAAACCTGGCAAGGGAAATTATGTACATGCTGGACACCATGAGACCAAGCACCTCTATACACCGAGCAACAGATGGACTTAAGGAGATCTGGGGGGCAAGACATGTTGAAGCTAGCTTGCAACTTCTCTGGTCTGATAGAAATATTCTCATGTCTATGAAGACTATTATAGTACCCGAGATTCGATCCTGGTACTTGACACAAGAGAACTCTCTCTAGATTATCTTCCATCCGTGGGAAGGAAGAAGACAGAGGAGAGATTCCGAATGGTCTACACTTGGAAAGATTTCTTGAAGCCATAGTTAGACCAAACGGAAGGGCAATAAACTGGAAGTGTTGGTCCAGGAATGCAACCTTAGGAACTGGAAGTGGTCCTAGAGGATTGGTATGTGAAGGGAGCATCCTTCAGATCTTTTATGGTCATGAACTGCCCCTCTTGAACAAGGGGAAGAATTGCCCTTATTGTCTCCATCTTGAACGAGGGGACATATAAAAACTTGCTTAAGCACTTTAGGTCCAGAATCGGACGCAAAGTCCCCTCCTTTTTAGGGACCACATAAAGGTTTGAATAGTATCCCCAACCTCTCACTGCGATAGGCACTGGGACAATAACTCATAAGAGGACAAATTCCGTACATGCCCGATAAAGGCTTCCCTCCTTACTGTGTCAGGAAGACAGAAGAATTCTGCCCTTGGGTGGCTGAGACTTAATACCTATCTAAAAACCTTGAGCTATGACCTCCAGGACCCATGGATCCTGCACGTAAAACTTACCTGAGGAACGTTGAGGGGACCCACCACCTCGATAAAATCCTATAAGGAGTCAAACCAGAAGGTAGTTTCTCTAGCAACTGCGGCAACAGCCGCTGCCAGTTGAAACAAACATCCCGTATGTTGAAACATCTTTCTTAGAGTTTCTAGCTCTTATCCATGGGCTCTTCAAACAAAGAACTATCCTCAAGTGGGATAGTAGTATGTTTTAGCAAAGGTGAAGATAACACCATCCCATTTAGGGATGGAAACCTCACAACTCCATTAAGAGGCCAGGACCGGGAACAATTTGTTAAAGGTAGAAGAGAGAAAAAAGGAATCCAATCCTGTCCCCTTTATTCCTAATAATGTTCGCCATCTAACAGGAGCAAGGAAGGGAAGGCACCACCCTGTCCTCAAACTCTATTCAATTTAGGAATTAAAGGTTCATCAGGCATCTGGAACCTCTGAATTCGCCAAAAACTTCCTTTAGAAGAAAGCGCAAATTCTTAAAACTAAAAAGTCTGGTTCCTCCGCAGCTGGAAGTTTAGGGGCAGCAGACTCTGACCCAGAAAGTTCATACTCTGAAGTCTCAGAAAGAACTTCATCCTTGGATAACCCTATCAATTAAATCCAAAAAAATATTTTATGTACTCTAGGAAGGAGTTCAATATGTAACCTTTCACTTGCGTTTAGCAAGGCGAGGTAAAGCATTAAAGGCCGCAGACACCACCATCTGAACTGCGCAGTAACGTCTGGTGAAAAAAGGCCCCCTCCAGATGGAGGATCAGCAATGCTACGGGAAAACTGCATGTGTATAGAGATAACAATGTAGGGTACGCACCTCACGGGACGACAACGCCTCAGAGGTGGACAGCTCCGTGGTATCAAACATGTTTGATATTATCACATTATCAAGGCATATGGAACATAATTCAGAGGGGAAACTAGGGCCTCCTCACCATATAAACAGGAATTACTCTTTAGGAATAGAGGGAGTGCCCTCTAAAGTAACAGAATCCTCCACCACTAGTGCAATAACCGGAGAACTATAATATATATAGAAATAAAATATCTTATGTCATTCAAAAAAACGGCACCCTTATACCCCAATGGCTGGGGCAGTCACCACCTCCTATGACCCAGACAGTACAGAGATTTAGGACTCCTCTCTGATAGACACCCGGTCAGGAAAGAGGGAATGAATCACATAGTGCACAATGCAGGACTGTCCGTGCTATGAGAGAAAGCGCGCCAAGCTTGTAAGCTGCATGGCTCTCAAAGTGAAAGGGAAACCTGTATATTCCATAACAGCCTATGAGCCCATAACATCTCACACATAAAGCAGCATAAAATCAAACAAACATATAAGATTATTATTCCCCCCTGTTCAATAATCCCCCTAAGGAGATATTAACCCTTGATTGCATACAGAAAAACGAGTCCCACTGTGACCCTGTCTTCTTGCATTATCATACATATATAAAATATGAAAAGATCTTACCAGAATCCACGCAATGGAACAGGAACATGACCCTTTAAGTGCGACAGATAATAGCATCACTTCTGACATGGACTTGAGTGAAGAAAGCAGGCAGCCAAACTGGTCAACGCTGACTTCCTATGGAGCTGTTAATATGAGTTGGGATGGTTTCGCAGAAAGACTCTCGCTGCATCTCCGGACTCTTACTTTCATCCATGTTCTCACTGGGAGGCTGACAGGACTACTTAAAACTCCAGTCCCATCTCAAAGAGTACAACTCCAAAATCTTCTAACACTTCTCTGCCAACCTCCTGAGACGAAAGGCAAAAAATTACTGGGGTTATGAGGAAGTGGGGCGGTATTTAAGAAGGAATGCAGCTGTGGATTCTTCCCATATTAAGATGGATATATATATATATATATATATATATATATATATATATATATATATATATATATATATATATATATATATATATATATATATATATATATATAATCAAAATTAAGCAGACAAACAATATGTGAACCCAGTGAATAATAATATTCCAGTAGGAGTTAATTATATTTAAATAATGCTATATATATATATATATATATATATATATATATATATATATATATATATATATATATATATATATATATATATATATATATACATACACACACACACACATATATATATATATATATATATATATATACATACACACACACACACATATATATATATATATATATATATATATACATATACATATATATATATATATATATATATATATATATATATATATATATATATATATATATATATATATATATATATATACACACACATACATACATACATACATACACACACACACACACACATGCCGAGGGAACAAGGAAGAGTAGGAGAAATATCAGGGTATAAAAAGGTGCCAGAAGAAAAATCTAATTTAGGGGGCCGCCCATCTGAGAACACGGGCTGGGGCCAAGGAGAGTCCACGGCTTCTTTCCTTACTGTTGGGAAACATATACCCAAGCTCTAGAGGACACTGAACATGGACTCCATCTTTTTATCCATGGGTTCCTTAAAAGAGGAGCTATCCTCAAGCGGAATGGTCGTTCTCTTAGCGAGCGTGGGGATAGCACCATCCATCTTAGAGACGGTTCCCCACAGTTCAAGCTGCGTGCCCGAAATGGGGAAAAGCTTCTTAAAAGAAGACCAGGGAGAAAAGGGTGAACCCAGCTTCTCCCATTCATTCTTAATAATGTTCGCCATTTTTATAAGAACCGGTAAGGACTGGGGCACTACTCTGTTCTCTTAAACCCTATCCAGTTTAGGGATCAAAGGTTTTTCTGGGAGTTTCGGTTCTGGAATCTCCAGCGTAGCAAGCACTTCCTTCAGCAGAAAGCGCAAATGCTTCATCTTAAACTTGAAATCTGGTTCCTCCACGGACAGAGGCCTAGAAGTAGCCGATTCCGACCCAGAAGCAACATCCTCCCATAAGTAGGAGTCGTCCTCCTCAGCGGATAATCTGTCTGAGACATCCAGCGGAGTCGAATACCCCTGAGATGGATAGCAGTGCCGTACCTTCCACTTGCGCTTAGTAGGACGACGCATCGCATTTATGGCCGCAGAAACCGCCAACTGCAACTGATCGGCGATGTCTGGAGGCCAAAGTGCGCCTTTATTACGGACTTGATCAATTATTAAAATGGCACCTTTATATCCCAATGGTCGGGGCACTCACCACCTCCTATGACCCGGACTATAGGAAACAGCTTTCATCTCCTCCGAATGCAGGCCGAGAAAGAGGAATTTACAGAGGCCACACCCGGTCACATGGAGTGCCATGCAGGACCGCCCCTGCACTTGAGAGAGACATGCCAAAAAATGTCTGCCTCAATCTCTCTCTAACTGTTCCACACTGACAGAGCCTCATCTCACACAAGTGCAGCAGAAACAGAATAAACAATATTATGCATAATAAAATCCCCCCTGTTCCATAACCCCCTTCCAAGGGTATTACCCTAGATTCTATACAGATAAAAAGAGTCACACTGTGACCCTGTCTTCATGCGTTATTACCTATATATATAATGAAACAATCTTACCAGAATCAACACCGTGGAACAGGAACATGGCCCTTCAAGTGTGACAGGTTAGTAGCGTCGCTCCTGACATGGACTTGAGAGAAGAAAATCAGGCAGCGAAACTCGTCAATGCTGATTGCTTAAGGAGCTGTTAATATGAGTCGGGATGGTTTCGCAGAAGAACTCCTCCTGCATCTCCGGACTCTAACTTTCACCCATGCTCTCACTGAGAGGCTGACAGGACTACTTAAAACTCCAGTCCCATTGCGAAGAGTACTAACCTCCATAATCTTCTGACACTTCTGTGACGAAAGGCAAAGAATGACTGGGGGATGAGGGGAGTGGTATTTAAGCCTTTGGCTGGGGTGTCTTTGCCTCCTCCTGGTGGGCAGGTTCTTATTTCCCACAAGTGATGAATGAAGCAGTGGACTCTCCTCCCATTAAGATGGAAATAAGAACAATTTTGAAAAGAGCTGCCAATATGGTAAGTAACAACCATGGTATTGTAGTTGCAGATTAAAGTAATTTTAAACATATAATTACTTATGTAATCTAACACATCATAATCCAATCTTAATGTGGTCTGACGAAGAGAAAAATCAAAACCCCTCAATTTGCTACTCATTTTCCCAAAGCACTGTTCACTGCTGTAAGCCGTACACAACTTTCAATGCAAATTGCTACACAATTTCAAACCTGCCATATATCTCCCAATACACCCAGCAGACTTCTAACACAGCATTCTGTCACCAATCAGGAGACTGCTCAGAGACAAAACAGACTCGCTGTCATCTCCTTCACATGCAGTTATCCTCCAGAGGGCTCTCTCATCTACACCAATAACTCACTTCTACAGTAGGGAAACACACTGCAGCAGCAGCAGCCTTTAGCAAATAATGACAAAAGGAAAATAAACATTTTCTCTTCAAAAGCATCTTAGATACAAAAATCTGCAGTCATTTGCTGCTTATCTTTAACAGATACTCAAATGTAAACCGTTATACAGATCTAAAAAACATACCTGATGCACTAAATGGATGTATGAGTCTTCTCTTAATGTTCTCACAGCAGTGACAGGTGACACAAAAAACTTCTTGGCAGCAAACTCTCTCTATAGAGGTGGCTAGACCTGTTGCCCTCTGTTTCATAGCAAGTTAGTTTGCATTTTGTAAAGGAATCCTGCAAAACAAAGGATTTCTACATTAACTGAAGAACCAGTTAAAGTTTAAAACAAGTGCAGACATTTTGGAATAATTTAAAAGGGGTATACAACAATTTTCTGTCAAGCATTTAAATGTGTATTTAAAGGGACAAAAAAAACACAGCATATCAAAATAAAAAATATAAATGTATCAAATACAATTGTTTTAAATCATTTAGACATGTCATTTAGTTAACACAACAAGTGTGGCAAATTAAAAGCAGTTCAGGGATAAACCTTTTGGCTTCCTTTGCTATGGCCAATTAGGGACAGAGGAAAACAAGCTGGTGATCTGATCTAACCAATAACTGCTCTGGTAAATTTTACCATTCTTAAAGGGACACTGAACCTAATTTTTTTCTTTCGTTATTCAGATAGAGCATGCCATTTTAAGCAACATTCTAATTTACTCCTATTATCAACATTTCTTTGCTCTCTTGCTATCTTTATTTGAAAAAGAAGGCATCTAAGCTAAGGAGCCAGCCACAGCACTTGTTTATTGGTGGGTGAATTTATCCACCAATCAGCAAGAACAACCCAGGTTGTTCACCAAAAATGGGCCGGCATCTAAACTTTAATTCTTGCTTTTCAAATAAAGATACCAAGAGAATGAAGAAAATTTGATAATAGGAGTAAATTAGAAAGTTGCTTAAAATTGCATGCTCTATCTGAATCACGAAAGGAAAAAAACTTGGGTTCAGTGTCCCTTTAACTACAACGGAGACACGTGAAAACTTCATAGTTCTATATTTGTTTTGCAATTGAATAACAAAATTACTCTGTTTCCAGTATTTAGTTCGTTCCAACACTAAACTAAACTTAGAACAGAAGTGCACCTCAAAATATCTTTAATTCACACATATTTTGAGTTGAATTTGTATTCTAATATATCCAGTGTCAGAACTAATAAACGGAGAAAACAAGAGGGTTTCATTATTGGTTTGCAAAAGAAAGAACAAAATTATGAAATTTTGCACATCCATAGAACAATATGCATTAGTATTTTACATAAAGAGCAGACAACATAAATAGTAAATGTATATTGTAATGTGGTTTATTTTTCCTTAATAAAAAGGTACAGTAAAGTCAAAATTAAACTTTTCTGATTTATACAAAGAATACAATTTTCCAATTTACTTTTGTTCACTAATTTGCTTTGTTCTCTTGGTATCCCTTGTTAAAAACATAACTAGGTAGTCTCAGGAGCCGCAATGCACTTATGGGAACTTGCTGCCGATTGGTGGCTGCATATATATGCTTCTTGTTGTTGGCTCACCAATGAAGTAGTTTGATAATAAAAACCCATTTTAAAGTTGTTTTTAACTGTCTTTATATTATTATTAGTATAATATTCGGTTGGAAATTCGGGTTTTGTGGTATTTTTCGTCCTAAATGTTCACATCAGACTTCTACTCCATGAGGTCAGAGAACAGTAGAAGTGGTGAAATTGCTCATTATAATCAGTGTTAATCCCTGCTTGACTGCCTTGGCCGAAGTTCTGGCTGTAATACACATATATGCTGTTGACGTGTGTGTGTGTGTCTTAACTTAACCACACTCCTAAAATGTCTGTATAAGTGTGTGAACCTTGTATTTCTGTACGTGGTAAGTGTTACATAAATCTCTGCAGGACTGACAGATAGAATTATATGAGGAAGGAACATTGAAGGTCCCATAATGTCAGAGAGCAATGAAGGGCACATTCAATCAAAGGTTGATGAACACTTAAAGGGAAATCGTTATGCAAAAAATGCATGCTCTAATTATTTGCATTAGTAACCTAGACCACTATGTATTTAACCCGGATTTGTTCAGATGCTACAAGGTTTGTATCTCCCTAGTGTGACTTTTACTGGTCAAGCAATCGGAAGCTGCATTTGTCCAAACATGAAAATCACTGCCCATGGCTTCCAGCTCCCAAACATGACTTTACATATGTGTTTAACACAATTGCAGTAGCTAATCATATAATTATCTAGGGCCAATAATGCAAACATTATAAGTTCTAAAGAATAAATTAAAGGGACAATTAATGTTATATAAAACAAGAAAGAATTTGGAAGGAAAATGTAAAGAGGACGACAGTGAAGGAGAAGCAAAATAAGAGAGAACATGGTATAAGTAGAGCAATGACTGATGATATGAAATTTAATAATATTCAGGTAAACAAGCGGGATTATGGGCCAGCACTAATGGAAGAAGATATGCAAATCCCATTTAACTGAATGAGGTACAGTATGGGATATAAAGAGTAGGCGGACATGAATTAAGCTGGAAGACAAAACAAGAGAGGTAAAATATTTAAAGAAGCTTGTACATTATATATATAGGCCTGGCATATATGTGTGGGGGGGGGGGGGGGTTGGTGGGTTTAGGCCCCGTCACCACTGAATGGTTTGGCCTTCAGTTTTGGGCCTCTGGATGGTCCTGTTGGGACTTGATCCTAAAGCTTGTATGGATAGCTGTCCAACATGCGGAAAGTTTTGCATTTTGAAGCCTACTGCAACTCTCGGCACCTTGTGGGAGTATGTGTAAGCCATGTCTAGTGTATATAGACGTGATGGTCTGACTGAGTTATGAGGCCTTTGGGCCTCCTTATATGTCTCCGGGTGAATTGGATGATGGTTGATCCCTGTGGGGACTTTGCTTAGCTTGGGGTTCCCCGGAGCTGGGAAGGTTTAGCGCCTTTCTCTTCCCTGTGTCCTCTGCCTATGTAGAGGTGATGGGGAGACTAGCCCTGCTAGTAGGGTTTTGTGGACCTTGAGGTATCCTTTCTGTTGTCCTGAGGCTTTGAGAAGTCCCTTCATACGACTTCTAGCCCTGCTCCTTGGATTGTTGGACTTTGGCTAGGGGTTGTTCCTTCCTTTGGTAGGGACTTTCGAGTTCTCCTCGCTATCCGGATTCTCTGGATATGTGCCCATTTCCCTTTTCTGGCTTCTTGGCCAGTTGGGATGTTTAGTTCCAGAGTAAGGTTTCCTGAACTATTAGGCACCCAGACCTGTTTTTCTCCCTGAAACATCCGCTTTCTGAGGCTTCACTTGGCCTTCTTCCTGACCCAGTCTTGGGTTGTTTTGGAATCTTGGATCTCAGGGTTGGTCGGGGTGTTCCACGGTAGTGGGAACTTGGGCTATGTCCTTGCTCCGTCTACCTGACCGGGTCAAGATTGGCTTGGTTTTCAGAGTATTTATTACTCTTTACAACAGAGTAACCCATGTCATCTAGGGGTTAGCTGTGTGGCTTGCGCCTCAAGGGTTGTGGGTTTATACCCAGCTGCTGGTGTTGGATTCCGATTTGTGGTGCGCTTTAAGGTTGCATTCCCCTGGTCAATTTGCCAGTGTACCCGTGTATTCTCTGCTCTACAGAGAATGGGTCGGCTGTGCCTCTGTTTGGCAAAGCTACCTGTAGGGGGGTCCTTTCTAGGACACTTGTGTTGGGGATTTTTCTTCCCAATTGGCCAGTGGCTTTGGGCCTTGAGGATATTTGTTGCACTTCTGGCTTCTTCCCCTTTTTCTTTAGGGGATATTCTCCCTTCAATGGAGATGGAGCCCTTTCTTAGGGCTTCTCCTGGTCGGGAAGTAGAGGGTGGAATTGGCTCCACGTCAGACTGTGGGGCCTTATTTGTATGGATCCTTAGGTCTATGGCCTTGTCTGTTTTCAGAGTCAAGTTATACTTGTACTCCGGGAAGATGGCTGTACCATCTTTACGCTCATTCCTTTACCAGTTTCGGGATTCTTTTGTTCCCTGTATTGGATCACTGTGGCTGGATTGGTCCAGCTGGATGTGGGTCTACAGATCAGGATGCCTGAGTGGTCTATGGGTCGCAGTCTCTTCTGGATGTGTGAGCTTATTGAGTTTATCCTGATAGCTCAGTTCCTAGGAGATGTATTTTCCTTCTCCTTGCTCCTTTGACAGGAGAGGGTTTACTCTTCCTTCGGGTTCTGAGGGTATACTCTCCTTCTCGGGGTGCCTCAATGGAGGTTTTGTGTTCCCCCTTTTTTTTTTTTCCTGGTGCCCTCAGTATGGGCCGCCTAATGTACCCTCCTGTCTTGGCATTCAGTGTCCTCTATATCTTTGGTATTGTTTTCCCAAAAGTAATGAATGCAGCTGTGGACTCTTTCCATTTAAGAAGAAAAACATAAATTATGCTTACCTGAAAATTTCCTTTTCTTCTGATGGAAAGAGTCCACAGCTCCCCACCCGTAGTTTTATGTGGGGCGTCCTTATATTCTTCTGGCACCTTTTCACCCTGATGTTTCTTGTACTGTTCCTTGTTCCTCGGCAGAATGACTGGGGATGAGGGGAGTGGGAGGAGTATTTAAGCCTTTGGCTGGGGTGTCTTTGCCTCCTCCTGGTGGCCAGGTTCTTATTTCCCAAAAGTAATGAATGCAGCTGTGGACTCTTTCCATCAGAAGAAAACGAAATTATCAGGTAAGCATAATTTATGGGGGTTTTTATTATTATTAAATGCAGAACGTTATTTATATAAATGTATATCTTGTGTTTAAATCCTAGCAAGCTGATCACCTTAAATCATGGTTCATTACTTATGGGCAAGGTACTCCGTGAGATAAAAGTCAGATATCTACGTGGAGGTGATGTCAGTGTATACCCAGCAGCTGCAGTGCCACGCTAACTGCCAACATGCAAATTAAGAGATCCTACATGAACCAGGAAGCAGTTTGCAAGGTGCAGAGTACACAATATATAATACTATAAACTAATTGTGTGTTGATAGTATTAACTCCAACTGAACAAATATAGATGTTGTGCACTCATGTTTTGATAACAACTGATGACTTTAAAACCCTATAATTTTGTGTTATTTCTATTCTATGTCGAAAATTATTTATTTAAAATAAATGTTTTTTCACATGGAAAAAATGTGTATCCATCACAGTCCAGAAGGCAAACTATAAAAGACTTTATTCAAACATTCTCCTTAAGTCATAAGGAAACAATGCCGCTCAAAATTAAAAATACTTCTTTATGCCTGCTTTTATTTTCTTTCTTTTTTTAAAGGAATTTAAAACCTGTTTTTTTTTATTGTTTTTTTTTTTTTATTGTTGAAGCAAAAACAACTCATACCAAAATAAAATTTACATGCTTTAAATTTGCAAATTACAAACAAAGATTGAAAGAAAGAAAAAAGATATTAAAAAAAACACTATAGTTTCACAATTTAAAAAAAAATACAGTACATTTTACTCTATCTGCATATTGAAAAAGGAAAAACAAAAAAATCATGTAAGGAAAGTTTCTCCTTTAGTTACGGTGCTTAATTTTTTTCTTATTTAATAAAACAAACAGAAAAAATAATAAATATAATATCTATACTATAATCGCGCTTGTAACGCGTCCGTCGCCAGTTGCGCACACATCCTAGGAATGTTGGCTGCGCGAGGCAGCCAAATGAATCCACGTGGATGCAGTGTAGGCAAACAAAGTCTTAAAAAAAAAAAAAAAAAAAAAAAAAAAGCATGCAACTGCCCGCACAAAATAATTAAAAAAAAACACGTAAACGACCTGCAAAAACTAAAATGAAAAAAAGAACCGCCCGCACGAAATATAAAAAAAAACTAACCACCCACACTAAGTATTAAGAAAAAATTAACATAACCGCCCGTACTAAGTATTAACAAAAAAAAACAGAAACTACCTAACCCATACACCGCCAACTAAATAAATTACAACATTAACCCTTAAACCGCCAAACCCTACAACACCAACTAATTTTTCTATTAACCCCTAAACCGCCAAACCCCCCACATCGCAATAAACCTAATTGACCTATTAACCCCTAAACCGCCAACCCCCCACAACTCAAATAACTAATTTAATTACTAAGACCCCTAACCTACCACCACCTAATTAACCCCAATTACTACTAAATTACAATTACAATTAAAAAATCCTAACTTTAAATTACAAAATATTAATCTAACATTACAAAAAATAAAAGTCTAACATTACAGAAAAAAATAAACAAAATTATCAAAAATTAAAAAAAATTAAACCTAACCACTATGAAAATAAAAATGCCCCTCAAAATAAAAACACCCCCTAATCTAAACAAAACTACTAATAGTCCTTAAAAGGGCCTTTTGTAGGGCATTGCCCTAAGTTAAACAGCTCTTTTACGTTTAAAAAATACTAAGTCCCCCCTAACAGTAAAAACCCCCACCCACCAAACCCCACAAAATACAAAATAAAACACTAAAAAAACCTAAACTACTCATTGCCCCTAAAGGGGCATTTGTATGGGCATTGCCCTTAAAAGGGCATTCAGCTCTTTTACAAGCCCATTAAATCCCTAAATCTTTTAAGGGCAGTAAAGGAGCTGAATGCTCTTTTAAGGGCAATGCCCATACAAATGCCCCTTTTTTGGCCAATGGGTAGCTTAGGTATTTTTAGTGTTAGGTTTTTTTTTTATATATATTTTGGGGGGTTGGTTGGGTGGGGGCTTTTATTTTTAGGGGGTAATTGGTAATTTTTTTAAGTAAAAGAGCCGTTTAACTTAGGGCAATGCCCTACAAAAGAACTTTTTGTCAGGGTACCAGGAGTCAGACTGAGACGTGAAGTGCAAAAATAATCACACCTTTATTAATAACAAAAAATAATAAAAAGTCCACAAGCCAAATGACAAGCCAGGAGTCAAAACCAGAGCTGGTAGTCAGACAAGCCGAGTCAGGAGCCAAAGCGAGTAGTTAGACGAGCCGGGATCAGGAACTAGGAAAACAGTAAAGTCAGGAACAAGCCAGGGATCAGGAACCAGAAGGGACAGCAGACAAGCCAGGTAATACACAAGAACTAACAAATAAGTCTGAGACAACGCAAGGGCAAAAGCATACTGAACAGAAGGCCTTTAAATAATAAGTGTGACATCATAATCCTGGGACTGCAACCTGTCTCTCACTGATGATGTTCACCAGTTTGGCCTTAAGAGGGCGCCCAGATGAGTGAGCAGTGTTACACACTCTGCATCATATTCAGTGAGAGAGGTACGTAAAATGGCAGCCAGCAGCAAATAGCAAACAAAGCAGGGTGAAACCCTGACACTTTTTAAGGGCTATTGATAGTTTAAAATTAAATTAGGGTTTTTTTTTTTATTTGGGGGGGATTTTTTATTTTTATAAGTGTAATAGTTTAGGTTTACATTTTTAATTTTGGATAGCCTGGTTTATTTTTTTCTGTAATTTTACTTTTTTATTTTTTGTAACTTTAGCTTGGGGGTTTATATTTTTTAAACATAGGGGCCGATTTATCAAGCCTATCAAGCCTTCAGCTAAAGACCGCTGCTCCATAACTTGTCCGCCTGCTCTGAGGCCGCGGACAGAAATCAACCCCATCGAATACGATCGGGTTGATTGACACCCCCTGCTAGCGGCCATTTGGCCACAAATCTGCAGGGGGCGGCATTGCACTAGCGTATGCCGTCTCCGTTTATCGATATGCGGCGGACATTATACGCTACATCGTATCATGCCCGCGGTCGCACATTAATAAATATACCCCATAGACAGGCCAGAGTTAAATTTGAGTTCATTTAAAATTAAGAAAGATTAATTAATAAATAAAAACCTACTAAGTGGTGATTTTATTTTGAACACAGTGCAATGCTATTTTCCCTTCTTAACTATCCAATCAATATCTCAAAAAGTTCAAGCTTACTTTCAATGTTTTCTTTAAAACTACGGTTGACAACTTCCGACCTTGGTAATAAATAAGTGGGCTAACAGAGGCCTTTACCGAATAGCTGATGTATTCATAAATAATTCTGTCCTATCCTTTAACCAATATGCAGATTTGGACCCCTCTGACACCAACATGTGGTTTCATTACCTGCAACTTAATTTGAGAGTTCAAGCAATACTACACTCTAAAACCCCTAGCAACGCCACCAGTTTCGAACTATTATGCGTACCCAGAAATAGACCCAAAAGTGCTATCGCTAAGATATATCCTCTTTTTAACCTTTCGGTCGCAAAATAAATAAATAAATAAGGTTTGTTCCTTCTCTCTTAGTGCCAACCTCAGAGAAAATTACATAAAGACCATCTATAGATGGTACTTGCATCCGACACGTTTGCTGAGAGATGACAGAGTTAACATTATTAACTGTTATAGGGGGTGTGGGGGAAGAGGCACATACATTCATATGTGGTGGGAATGTCCATATGTTGCTCAGATGTGGACACAAACCTCAACATTACTAAATGCTGTCTTCGACACACAAATTAACCTTCAACCGTTACAAGGTTTGCTGCACCAACACGTCTCTAGTCTAACACCAAGGGAAAATAAACTCCAGATGATCATATGCACAGCTACCAGACTAATTATTGCCCGGTATTGGAAATGCCAAATACCCACTTTCACACTTATTTTACGTAAGATTACATATATATTTCAACTATCTAGTATTTCGGCAGATACACTTGATCAGAAAGAAAGCTTTTTACATGTGTGGGAGCCATGGATAATGTACTCAGAGGCAATAAATGGTAATGCAAGACGGATAGGTATAGCAACGACTGAGCCCCCTCAAATCTATAAAAATAAAAGAAATTTAGTACAGTACATTGTAAACCTACTAGAACATCTTTTGGTCCACTTTATATTACTAATAGGGGTTGCTGGCACTTATATATTTCTGGAGAAATGATTATGGTATGTGCTAAACTACTATTGAACACTACACCTGTGCTGAGTGTCTGGTTCTCTTTACCTTAGCCATATTTATATTACTAGAACTTCACAAAACTAAATGAAGATATTACTTTGAATGCTAGTTTTAAATGTAAGCTTGACAAAGCGTTAAACTGTATTTTATTTGTTCAATAACTGTAAATGCGATATCTTATTTTATTTTACTTTGCTAATATGTGAAAACTTTATGAAATAACATAAAAATATAAATAACATAAAAACAAAAAAATTTAAATTTAAAAAAAAAAAAAAACTAGGGTTGACAAACCAGGTCCCACAAATGACAGCAGTGTGTTCTAGAAAATCATAACTCCATGTGTTTCTGGCAATCAAGGAATTAAATCGCTACTACATTTGTGTTGCACATCCACTTTTTAACCCAATGATTGCCCTGAGTATGGATTAAGGTAAGCAAGAGGTTAAATCACGGCTACAATAGTGTTTCTAGAAATGAATGGGTAAAATTATTATTGTGTGTGGGTTACTCTCTCCTAAACATTATTCACCATCATGTCAGATTCAGACTTGTACATTTTTGGGCTGGCACCTAAAGTTTAAAACATTTGTATTGCCCTACATCAATGTATATACTTCTTATCAGGCTCACACAGCAGATATACAAATAGACAAAACAAAGAGATTTTAAAAATATACTCCGTAATCACAGGTGTGAGATCATTTTAATTTAGCTGATCAAGATCAAGTAGAGATAGAGCAGGTATAGAGGCCAAATGTATTTGGGTATAGCCAGCAAGTGAGATAAAGGTGAGCAGGTGGGCTAGTAACAATCAGCAGCTCAGGTACAGCCAGAATAAGGTAAATGTTTAGATAAAGGGAGGTGTAACCAACTAGGCAAGTGCAGGTAGGTAGGCATAGCAAGCCAGGAAGACAGGTTAGAAACCAAGAAATCAAAGCTAACAGCTACTAGTATCACAGAGCAACCGCTAACCACTAACGGAAGGCTAATGTTTCATTCTTCCCATGGAAAGACTACAACACTTGGCAATATACAAAACAGCATGCTGCCAAAAACAATCAAATCAAAGCAGAACTGCAAACACACTCTGGACCGCACAGCATCCCCGGTCAACTTCTAAACATCAGCTGCAAAGAATGCAGCTTCATATGCAGATACAGGTAGCAAATCTTGACGACCGCTGATTGGTTGTAATTGCTGGTGGGGGAGTTCCTAACTCACACAATAAGACGCTCAGTGTAGGTGTTGTTAATTACACATATATACACTGCACTGTAATAATAATTCCCCCACATACACTATCTTCTTTGCCTGCAACCCGGGGGTTTCAAGGGGAGCAAAGCCCCCCTTGCAAACCTCATTCCCCGTGGTTCACTTGGGGTGGATGCCAGAGGATCCTCCGGCAAAAGCAGAAAACACGGTGAAGATGGGAAAATTACAGTGCTGCGTATATATGTCTGATAAATAAAGCATACAATGGAAGCAGGAATTCAGTTCCCTTGTCAAGATTTGCTACCTGCAACTGCTAATGCTGCTCATTGCATAATTGCATTTGCATTCCACACATTCCTTTCAAACAAATGTGGAGTGCGATTACGTAATTGTAAACATGCGCACATCGAGGTAGTAAATATCGTCATGGTATCTATTTTCGACAGAACACCAGCAAACAGTAAACCTGGAAAGGGAAAGGGTTATAATATCTTACTGATATTTGCGGTTTGCTAAAATATTGCAGATCCCATGAGCAACAGTAACTAAAATTATTGTTCTAGCTCCTAACTTTTTAGACACTTTACAACATGCTTATGTAAATAAAATCACTTCTTGAGAAATAAAAACAAAATTTATGCTTACCTGATAAATGTATTTCTCTTGTGGTGTATCCAGTCCACGGATCATCCATTACTTGTGGGATATTCTCCTTCCCAACAGGAAGTTGCAAGAGGATCACCCACAGCAGAGCTGCTATATAGCTCCTCCCCTAACTGCCATATCCAGTCATTTGACCGAAAACAAGCAGAGAAAGGAGAAACTATAGGGTGCAGTGGTGACTGTAGTTTAAAATTAAAAAATACCTGCCTTAAAATGACAGGGCGGGCCGTGGACTGGATACACCACAAGAGAAATAAATTTATCAGGTAAGCATAAATTATGTTTTCTCTTGTAAGGTGTATCCAGTCCACGGATCATCCATTACTTGTGGGATACCAATACCAAAGCTAAAGTACACGGATGAAGGGAGGGACAAGGCAGATACTTAAACGGAAGGTACCACTGCCTGTAAAACCTTTCTCCCAAAAATAGCCTCCGAAGAAGCAAAAGTATCAAATTTGTAGAATTTTGAAAAAGTATGAAGCGAAGACCAAGTCGCCGCCTTGCAAATCTGTTCAACAGAAGCCTAATTTTTAAAGGCCCATGTGGAAGCCACAGCTCTAGTAGAATGAGCTGTAATCCTTTCTGGAGGCTGCTGGCCAGCAGTCTCATAGGCTAAGCGGATTATGCTTCTTAGCCAAAAAGAAAGAGAAGTTGCCGAAGCCTTTTGACCTCTCCTCTGTCCAGAGTAGACAACAAACAAAGCAGATGTTTGACGAAAATCTTTAGTAGCTTGTAAGTAAAACTTTAAAGCACGAACCACGTCCAGATTGTGTAATAGACGTTCCTTCTTTGAAGAAGGATTAGGACACAAAGACGGAACAACAATCTCTTGATTGATATTCTTATTAGATACCACCTTAGGTAAAAACCCAGGTTTGGTACGCAGAACTACCTTATCTGCATGGAAGATCAGATAAGGAGAATCACATTGTAAGGCAGATAACTCGGAAACTCTACGAGCCGAGGAAATAGCTACCAAAAAAAGAACTTTCCAAGATAAAAGTTTGATATCTATGGAATGAAGAGGTTCAAACGGAACCCCCTGAAGAACTTTAAGAACCAAATTTAAGCTCCAAGGTGGAGCAACAGGTTTAAACACAGGCTTGATTCTAACTAAAGCCTGACAAAATGCCTGAACGTCTGGGACATTCGCCAGACGCTTGTGCAAAAGAATAGATAGTGCAGAAATCTGTCCCTTTAAGGAACTAGCTGACAATCCTTTCTCCAATCCTTCTTGGAGAAAAGATAATATCCTGGGAATCCTGACCTTACTCCATGAGTAGCCCTTGGATTCACACCAATAAAGATATTTACGCCATATCTTATGATAGATTTTCCTGGTGACAGGCTTTCGTGCCTGAATTAAGGTATCAATGACTGACTCGGAGAAACAACGCTTTGATAAAATCAAGCGTTCAATCTCCAGGCAGTCAGCCTCAGAGAAATTAGATTTGGATGGTTGAAAGGACGTTGAAGTAGAAGGTCCTGTCTCAACGGCAGAGTCCATGGTGGAAAGGATGACATGTCCACCAGATCTGCATACCAAGTCCTGCGTGGCCACGCAGGCGCTATCAAGATCACCGATGCTCTCTCCTGCTTGATTTTGGCAATCAGACGAGGGAGCAGAGGAAACGGTGGAAACACATAAGCCAGGTTGAAGGACCAAGGTGCTGCTAGAGCATCTATCAGCGTTGCCTTGGGGTCCCTGGACCTGGATCCGTAACAAGGAAGCTTGGCGTTCTGGCGAGACGCCATGGAGATCCAGTTCTGGTTTACCCCAACGATGAACCAATTGTGCAAACACCTCCGGATGGAGTTCCCACTCCCCCGGATGAAAAGTCTGTCGACTTAGAAAATCCGCCTCCCAGTTCTCTACACCTGGGATATGGGTAGCTGATAGGTGACAAGAGTAAATCTCTGCCCAGCGAATTATCTTTGAGACTTCTAACATCGCTAGGGAACTCCTTGTTCTCCCTTGATGGTTGATGTAAGCCACAGTCGTGATGTTGTCCGACTGAAATCTGATGAACCTCATTGTCGCTAGCTGAGGCCAAGCCTGAAG
Organism: Bombina bombina; assembly: GCF_027579735.1. Classification (NCBI taxonomy): domain Eukaryota; kingdom Metazoa; phylum Chordata; class Amphibia; order Anura; family Bombinatoridae; genus Bombina; species Bombina bombina. The sequence goes on from NC_069503.1 coordinate 464,620,657, forward strand.
AGCATTGAATATCGCTCTTAGTTCCAGAATGTTTATTGGAAGGAGTGACTTCTCCTGAGTCCACGATACCTGAGCCTTCAGGGAGTTCCAGACTGCACCCCAACCTAAAAGGCTGGCATCTGTCGTTACAATTGTCAATCCCTGGTCTCTTGATCCAGATTTAGTAGAGGGGACAAATCTTTGTAATCCCCATTCCACTGACTGAGCATGCAGAGTTGCAGCGGTCTGGGATGTAGGCAGGCAAACGGAACTATGTCCATTGCCGCTACCATTAAGCCGATTACTTCCATACACTGAGCCACCGAAGGGCGAGAAGTAGAATAAAGAACACGGCAGGAATTTAGAAGTTTTGACAACCTGGCCTCTGTCAGGTAAATCCTCATTTCTACAGAATCTATCAGAGTTCCCAGGAAGGAAACTCTTGTGAGAGGGGATAGAGAACTCTTCTTTTCGTTCACTTTCCACCCATAAGACCTCAGGAATGCCAGAACAATGTCCGTATGGGACTTGGCAATTTGGAAATTCGATGCCTGTATCAGAATGTCGTCTAAGTAAGGGGCTACTGCTATGCCCCGCGGCCTTAGGACCACCAGAAGTGACCCCAGAACCTTCGTAAAGATTCTTGGTGCCGTAGCTAACCCAAAGGGAAGAGCCACAAACTGGTAATGCCTGTCTAGGAAGGCGAACCTGAGAAACCGATGATGATCTTTGTGTATCGGAATGTGAAGATAAGCATCCTTTAAATCCACTGTAGTCATGTATTGACCCTCCTGGATCATAGGTCGGATGGTTCGAATAGTCTCCATCTTGAAAGATGGGACCCTGAGAAATTTGTTTAGGATCTTGAGATCTAAGATTGGTCTGAAGGTTCCCTCTTTCTTGGGAACCACAAATAGATTTCAATAGAATCCTTGCCCCTGTTCCTCCTTTGGAACTGGGTGGATCACTCCCATAACTAGGAGGTCTTGAACACAATGTAAGAATGCCTCTCTCTTTATCTGGTCTGCAGATAATTGTGAAAGGTGAAATCTTCCTTTTGGGGAAGAAGCTTTGAAGTCCAGAAGATATCCCTGGGACACAATTTCCAACGCCCAGGGATCCTGGACGTCTCTTGCCCAAGCCTGGGCGAAGAGAGAAAGTCTGCCCCCTACTAGATCTGTTACCGGATCGGAGGCCAATCTTTCATGCTGTCTTAGAGGCAGCAGCAGGCTTCTTGGCCTGTTTACCTTTGTTCCAAGCCTGGTTAGGTCTCCAGACCGGCTTGGACTGGGTAAAATTTCCCTCTTGTTTTGTATTAGAGGAAGATGATGCCGTGCTCGTCTTAAAGTTTCGAAAGGCAAGGAAATTAGTTTGTTTGGTCCTTAATTTGTTAGACCTATCCTGAGGAAGGGCATGACCTTTTCCTCCAGTAATATCAGAAATGATCTCCTTCAGTCCAGGCCCGAATAGGGTCTGCCCCTTGAAGGGAATATTGAGAAGCTTAGACTTTGAAGTAACGTCAGCTGACCAGGATTTAAGCCATAGCGCCCTACGCGCCTGAATAGCAAAACCTGAGTTCTTAGCCGTTAGTTTAGTTAAATGAACAACGGCGTCAGAAACAAATGAATTGGCTAGCTTAAGCGCTTTAAGCTTGTAAAGTATATCATCCAATGGAGTTTCTACCTGTAAGGCCTCTTCCAGAGACTCAAACCAGAAGGCCGCAGCAGCAGTGACCGGGGCAATGCATGCAAGAGGCTGGAGAATAAAAACAGAATTTATGTTTACCTGATAAATTTCTTTCTCCAACGGTGTGTCCGGTCCACGGCGTCATCCTTACTTGTGGGATATTCTCTTCCCCAACAGGAAATGGCAAAGAGCCCAGCAAAGCTGGTCACATGATCCCTCCTAGGCTCCGCCTACCCCAGTCATTCGACCGACGTTAAGGAGGAATATTTGCATAGGAGAAACCATATGGTACCGTGGTGACTGTAGTTAAAGAAAATAAAATATCAGACCTGATTAAAAAAACCAGGGCGGGCCGTGGACCGGACACACCGTTGGAGAAAGAAATTTATCAGGTAAACATAAATTCTGTTTTCTCCAACATAGGTGTGTCCGGTCCACGGCGTCATCCTTACTTGTGGGAACCAATACCAAAGCTTTAGGACACGGATGAAGGGAGGGAGCAAATCAGGTCACCTAAATGGAAGGCACCACGGCTTGCAAAACCTTTCTCCCAAAAATAGCCTCAGAAGAAGCAAAAGTATCAAACTTGTAAAATTTGGTAAAAGTGTGCAGTGAAGACCAAGTCGCTGCCCTACATATCTGATCAACAGAAGCCTCGTTCTTGAAGGCCCATGTGGAAGCCACAGCCCTAGTGGAATGAGCTGTGATTCTTTCGGGAGGCTGCCGTCCGGCAGTCTCGTAAGCCAATCTGATGATGCTTTTAATCCAAAAAGAGAGAGAGGTAGAAGTTGCTTTTTGACCTCTCCTTTTACCTGAATAAACAACAAACAAGGAAGATGTTTGTCTAAAATCCTTTGTAGCATCTAAATAGAATTTTAGAGCGCGAACAACATCCAAATTGTGCAACAAACGTTCCTTCTTTGAAACTGGTTTTGGACACAGAGAAGGTACGATAATCTCCTGGTTAATGTTTTTGTTAGAAACAACTTTTGGAAGAAAACCAGGTTTAGTACGTAAAACCACCTTATCTGCATGGAACACCAGATAAGGAGGAGAACACTGCAGAGCAGATAATTCTGAGACTCTTCTAGCAGAAGAAATCGCAACTAAAAACAAAACTTTCCAAGATAATAACTTAATATCAACGGAATGTAAGGGTTCAAACGGAACCCCCTGAAGAACTGAAAGAACTAAATTGAGACTCCAAGGAGGAGTCAAAGGTTTGTAAACAGGCTTGATTCTAACCAGAGCCTGAACAAAGGCTTGAACATCTGGCACAGCTGCCAGCTTTTTGTGAAGTAATACCGACAAGGCAGAAATCTGTCCCTTCAGGGAACTTGCAGATAATCCTTTTTCCAATCCTTCTTGAAGGAAGGATAGAATCCTAGGAATCTTAACCTTGTCCCAAGGGAATCCTTTAGATTCACACCAACAGATATATTTTTTCCAAATTTTGTGGTAAATCTTTCTAGTCACAGGCTTTCTGGCCTGAACAAGAGTATCGATCACAGAATCTGAGAATCCTCGCTTCGATAAAATCAAGCGTTCAATCTCCAAGCAGTCAGCTGGAGTGAAACCAGATTCGGATGTTCGAACGGACCCTGAACAAGAAGGTCTCGTCTCAAAGGTAGCTTCCAAGGTGGAGCCGATGACATATTCACCAGATCTGCATACCAAGTCCTGCGTGGCCACGCAGGAGCTATCAAGATCACCGACGCCCTCTCCTGCTTGATCCTGGCTATCAGCCTGGGGATGAGAGGAAATGGCGGGAACACATAAGCTAGTTTGAAGGTCCAAGGTGCTACTAGTGCATCCACTAGAGCCGCCTTGGGATCCCTGGATCTGGCCCCGTAGCAAGGAACTTTGAAGTTCTGACGAGAGGCCATCAGATCCATGTCTGGAATGCCCCACAGGTGAGTGACTTGGGCAAAGATTTCCGGATGGAGTTCCCACTCCCCCGGATGCAATGTCTGACGACTCAGAAAATCCGCTTCCCAATTTTCCACTCCTGGGATGTGGATAGCAGACAGGTGGCAGGAGTGAGACTCCGCCCAAAGAATAATTTTGGTTACTTCTTCCATCGCTAGGGAACTCCTTGTTCCCCCCTGATGGTTGATGTACGCAACAGTCGTCATGTTGTCTGATTGAAACCGTATGAACCTGGTCCTCGCAAGCTGGGGCCAGGCCTGGAGCGCATTGAATATCGCTCTCAGTTCCAGAATATTTATCGGTAGAAGAGATTCTTCCCGAGACCAAAGACCCTGAGCTTTCAGGGATCCCCAGACCGCGCCCCAGCCTATCAGACTGGCGTCGGTCGTGACAATGACCCACTCTGGTCTGTGGAACATCATCCCTTGAGACAGATTGTCCAGGGACAGCCACCAACGGAGTGAGTCTCTGGTCCTCTGATTTACTTGCATCTTCGGAGACAAGTCTGTATAGTCCCCATTCCACTGACTGAGCATGCACAGTTGTAATGGTCTTAGATGAATGCGCGCAAAAGGAACTATGTCCATCGCCGCCACCATCAACCCGATCACTTCCATGCACTGAGCTATGGAAGGAAGAGGAACGGAATGAAGTATCCGACAAGAGTCCAGAAGCTTTGTTTTTCTGGCCTCTGTTAGAAAGATCCTCATTTCTAAGGAGTCTATAATTGTTCCCAAGAAGGGAACCCTTGTTGACGGGGATAGAGAACTCTTTTCCACGTTCACTTTCCAGCCGTGAGATCTGAGAAAGGCCAGGACAATGTCCGTGTGAGCCTTTGCTTGAGGAAGGGACGACGCTTGAATCAGAATGTCGTCCAGGTAAGGTACTACTGCAATGCCCCTTGGTCTTAGCACCGCTAGAAGGGACCCTAGTACCTTTGTGAAAATCCTTGGAGCAGTGGCTAATCCGAAAGGAAGCGCCACGAACTGGTAATGTTTGTCCAGGAATGCAAACCTTAGGAACCGATGATGTTCCTTGTGGATAGGAATATGTAGATACGCATCCTTTAAATCCACCGTGGTCATAAATTGACCTTCCTGGATGGAAGGAAGGATAGTTCGAATGGTTTCCATCTTGAACGATGGGACCTTGAGAAATTTGTTTAAGATCTTGAGATCTAGGATTGGTCTGAACGTTCCCTCTTTTTTGGGAACTATGAACAGATTGGAGTAGAACCCCATCCCTTGTTCTCTTAATGGAACAGGATGAATTACTCCCATTTTTAACAGGTCTTCTACACAATGTAAGAACGCCTGTCTTTTTATGTGGTCTGAAGACAACTGCGACTTGTGGAACCTCCCCCTTGGGGGAAGTCCCTTGAATTCCAGAAGATAACCCTGGGAGACTATTTCTAGCGCCCAAGGATCCAGAACATCTCTTGCCCAAGCCTGAGCGAAGAGAGAGAGTCTGCCCCCCACCAGATCCGGTCCCGGATCGGGGGCCAATATTTCATGCTGTCTTGGTAGCAGTGGCAGGTTTCTTGGCCTGCTTTCCCTTGTTCCAGCCTTGCATTGGTCTCCAAGCTGGCTTGGCCTGAGAAGTATTACCCTCTTGCTTAGAGGACGTAGCACCTTGGGCTGGTCCGTTTTTACGAAAGGGACGAAAATTAGGTCTATTTTTTGCCTTTGAAGGGCCGATCCTGAGGAAGGGCGTGGCCCTTACCCCCAGTGATATCAGAGATAATCTCTTTCAAGTCAGGACCAAACAGCGTTTTCCCCTTGAAAGGAATGTTTAGTAGCTTGTTCTTGGAAGACGCATCAGCCGACCAAGATTTCAACCAAAGCGCTCTGCGCGCCACAATAGCAAACCCAGAGTTCTTAGCCGCTAACTTAGCCAATTGCAAAGAGGCGTCTAGAGTGAAAGAATTAGCCAATTTGAGAGCATTGATTCTGTCCATAATCTCCTCATAAGGAGGAGAGTCACTATCGAGCACCTTAAGCAGTTCATCAAACCAGAAATATGCGGCAGTAGTGACAGGGACAATGCATGAAATGGGTTGTAGAAGGTAACCCTGCTGAACAAACATCTTTTTAAGCAAACCTTCTAATTTTTTATCCATAGGATCTTTGAAAGCACAACTATCCTCTATGGGAATAGTGGTGCGTTTGTTTAAAGTAGAAACCGCTCCCTCGACCTTGGGGACTGACTGCCATAAGTCCTTTCTGGGGTCGACCATAGGAAACAATTTTTTAAATATGGGGGGAGGGACGAAAGGAATACCGGGCCTTTCCCATTCTTTATTAACAATGTCCGCCACCCGCTTGGGTATAGGAAAGGCTTCTGGGAGCCCCCGGCACCTCTAGGAACTTGTCCATTTTACATAGTTTCTCTGGGATGACTAAATTTTCACAATCATCCAGAGTGGATAATACCTCCTTAAGCAAAATGCGGAGATGTTCCAATTTAAATTTAAATGTAATCACATCAGATTCAGCCTGCTGAGAAATGTTCCCTAAATCAGTAATTTCTCCCTCAGACAAAACCTCCCTGGCCCCCTCAGATTGGGTTAGGGGCCCTTCAGAGATATTAATATCAGCGTCGTCATGCTCTTCAGTAACTAAAACAGAGCAGCCACGCTTACGCTGACAAGGGTTCATTTTGGCTAAAATGTTTTTGACAGAATTATCCATTACAGCCGTTAATTGTTGCATAGTAAGGAGTATTGGCGCGCTAGATGTACTAGGGGCCTCCTGAGTGGGCAAGACTCGTGTAGACGAAGGAGGGAATGATGCAGTACCATGCTTACTCCCCTCACTTGAGGAATCATCTTGGGCATCATTGTCATTATCACATAAATCACATTTATTTAAATGAATAGGAATTCTGGCTTCCCCACATTCAGAACACAGTCTATCTGGTAGTTCAGACATGTTAAACAGGCATAAACTTGATCAGAAAGTACAAAAAACGTTTTAAAATAAAACCGTTACTGTCACTTTAAATTTTAAACTGAACACACTTTATTACTGCAATTGCGAAAAAACATGAAGGAATTGTTCAAAATTCACCAAATTTTCACCACAGCGTCTTAAAGCCTTGAAAATATTGCACACCAATTTTGGAAGCTTTAACCCTTAAAATAACGGAACCGGAGCCGTTTTAAGCTTTAAACCCCTTTACAGTCCCTGGTATCTGCTTTGCTGAGACCCAACCAAACCCAAAGGGGAATACGATACCAAATGACGCCTTCAGAAGTCTTTTATAAGTATCAGAGCTCCTCTCACATGCGACTGCATGCCATGCCTCTCAAAAACAAGTGCGCAACACCGGCGCGAAAATGAGACTCTGCCTATGCTTTGGGAAAGCCCCTAAAGAATAAGGTGTCTAAAACAGTGCCTGCCGATATTATTAAATCAAAATACCCAGAATAAATGATTCCTCAAGGCTAAATAAGTGTTAATATCAATCGATTTAGCCCAAAAAAAGTCTACAGTTTAAATAAGCCCTTGTGAAGCCCTTATTTACAATCGTAATAAACATGGCTTACCGGATCCCATAGGGAAAATGACAGCTTCCAGCATTACATCGTCTTGTTAGAATGTGTCATACCTCAAGCAGCAAGAGACTGCAAACTGTTCCCCCAACTGAAGTTAATTGCTCTCAACAGTCCTGTGTGGAACAGCCATGGATTTTAGTTACGGTTGCTAAAATCATTTTCCTCATACAAACAGAATTCTTCATCTCTTTTCTGTTTCTGAGTAAATAGTACGTACCAGCACTATTTGAAAATAACAAACTCTTGATTGAATAATGAAAAACTACAGTTAAACACTAAAAAACTCTAAGCCATCTCCGTGGAGATGTTGCCTGTACAACGGCAAAGAGAATGACTGGGGTAGGCGGAGCCTAGGAGGGATCATGTGACCAGCTTTGCTGGGCTCTTTGCCATTTCCTGTTGGGGAAGAGAATATCCCACAAGTAAGGATGACGCCGTGGACCGGACACACCTATGTTGGAGAAACCTTGTTTAATAAACATTTTCTTAAGGTAACAATCTAACTTTTTATCCATTGGATCTAGGAAAGCACAACTGTCCTCGACGGGGATAGTTGTACGCTTAGCTAGGGTAGAAACTGCTCCCCCCACCTTAGGGACCGTTTGCCATAAGTCCCGTGTAGCGGCATCTATTGGAAACATTTTCTTAAAAATAGGAGGGGGAGAGAACGGTACACCTGGTCTATCCCATTCCTTAGTAATAATTTCTGAAAACCTTTTAGGTATTGGAAAAACATCAGTGTAAACAGGCACTGCATAGTATTTATCCAATCTACACAATTTCTCTGGCACTATAATGGTGTCACAGTCATCCAGAGTAGCTAAAACCTCCCTGAGCAACACGCGGAGGTGTTCAAGCTTAAATTTAAATGTTGACATATCAGAATCAGGTTGAAGCATCTTCCCTGAGTCAGAAAAATCACCCACAGAAAGAAGCTCTCCTGCCTCAGCTTCTGCATAGTGTGAGGGGATATCAGACATAGCTACTAAAGCGTCAGAGTGCTCTGTATTTTTTCTAGCCCCAGAGCTGTCTCGCTTTCCTTATAACCCTGGTAGTTTGGACAATACCGCTGTAAGGGTATGATCCATAACTGCCGCCATGTCTTGTAAAGTAAACGCCATGGGCTCGCTAGATGTACTTGGTGCCTCTTGAGCGGGAGTCCCTTGAGCGGGAGTCAAAGGTTCTGACACGTGGGGCGAGTTAGTCGGCATAACTTCCCCCTTGTCAGTTTCCTCTGGTGATCTTTTAAAGACAGAATATGATCTTTGTAACAAAGTAAAATCAGTACATTTGGTACACATTCTAAGAGGGGGTTCCACAATGGCTTCTAAATATAATGAACAAGGAGTTTCCTCTATGTCAGACATGTTTAAACAGACTAGCAATGAGACCAGCAAGCTTGGAAAACACTTTGATAAATGTAAACAAGCAAAAAATAAAAACGGTACTGTGCCTTTAAGAGAAACAAATTTTGTCAGAAATTGAAAAACAGTGATAAAAAGCAGTAAATCTTACGAAATGTTTACAGTGTGTATAATAGACTAACAGAGCACCCACTTGCAAATGGATGATTAACCCCTTAGTTTCAAAACCGGATCAAAAAAACAATATAAACGTTTTTTCAACAGTCACAACAAACTGCCACAGCTCTGCTGTGGCCCTACCTGCCCATATAACGACTTTGAAAGGCACAAAAACCCTGTAGAGAGGTCCTAAGTGTTCAGGGGACTCCTTCAGGGAAACTGGATGTCTCAAGCTGCAAAGTTAGGCGCGAAAATAGGCCCCTCCCAACCTGTATTCACAGTGAGAGGGTCTAACAAAACTATCCCTAGGCAAAATCTAGCCAGCCATGTGGAAAAAACTGGGCCCCAAATAAAGTTTTATCACCAATATGTATAAAAAAACGTTTAAACACTTCCAGCAAACGTTTTATTTTTCAGTAATGTGAGAAAGTAATAAGAATATTACCTTTTACAGCAAGCATGATACTAGTCGTTATTAAATCACTGTAATCAGGCTTACCTTAAATAAATCCGGTATTAACAGCATTTTCTAGCATATTCATTTCTCTAGAAAAATTTAAACTGCACATACCTCATAGCAGGAGACCCTGCACGCCATTCCCCCAGCTGAAGTTACCTCTCTCTTCAGTTATGTGTGAGAACAGCAATGGATCTTAGTTACAACCTGCTAAGATCATCAAAAACTACAGGCCGACTCTTCTTCTACTTTCTGCCTGAGGCTAAAATAGTACAACTCCGGTACCATTTGAAAATAACAAACTTTTGATTGAAGATAAACTAAATAAAAACACCACATCTCTCAAGCTACTTCCTTCCTTGTCGAGAGCTGCAAGAGAATGACTGGTAGTGGCAGTTAGAGGAGGAGCTATAGAGACAGCTCTGCTGTGGGTGATCCTCTTGCAGCTTCCTGTTGGGAAGGAGAATATCCACAAGTAATGGATGATCCGTGGACTGGATACACCTTACAAGAGAAAAAACAGTTATATTTCTTATTTTAGAAAACAGACAGAAGCTATGAGACAAGGCTAGAACACAAATATATTATTTAAGTAGTAAATCAGTAGTATACAGACAACATTCTCCATTCCTGTTCTGGAAAGCCTAAAGTAGTCATGGGTTCCATGGGGCAAGATCTAGTTGAGAACTTATGTAGTAACAGTAACTGCATTGCATTGTTGCAAACCTACTGATATATAGTGCTCAAGACAAGTGTATTCTTCTGAGCTTACCAAGATATGCTCTTCAACAATACCATGAGAACAAAGTCAATTTGATAAAATAAGTAAATTAGATTTTTTTTTTTTTTATGTAAATTGGATAATCAAACCATAGATGTTTAATTTTGAATTCATATCCATTTAAAGGGACGTTGTACACTTTGCATAAATGTTTTGTAGATTGTCCATTTATATAGCCCATACAGGGTTGTTGTTTTTAATAAAAATGTTTAGTTTTGCTTATTTTTAAATAATATTGTGCTGATTTTCAGTCTCCTAACCAAGCCTCAAAGTTTTAGAAGTAGCCTTATGTCTACCTACTCCTGTTTGTGTAAGGGGTCTTTAGATATGCAGAAGGGGGGGTGTCTGCTCTCAGACCCCATCAGTGGGTGTCCCAGCCTAAACTTTTCAACAGTGCTAAACATCTGTATCTGTGCATATTATTCTTTATAGTAGTCTATGACATGCAGTTATATGAAAATTGGTGTATACGGTCCCTTTAAAGTACAGGGTCAACGGGGACTGAAATGTGCATGAGTGCATTTAAATTATAATTGAAGCATTTTTGGAATATACAATTTCATTCACACGTTGTACCAGCTCAGAGAGCAAGTGGTGGCATTTATTGGGTTAGTGATGACATGCATCAAGCAATCACTATCATGACTCTAAGCAGGTGTGGTGCTTGAATGCTGGTGCACGCCATATGCACAGCATATGTCACTGTTACTAGACAGTATATGTCACTGTTACAAGACGTGTTTCTTCTAATACAAGTGTATTGCAAAAATGTTTCTATTCAAATTTAAAATGCACATTTGAATTTTAACCATTACATCCCTTTAAACTCTGCACTACTGGTGTTGAGCTGACTATAGCATTAAAGCATTCTATTGTTGTTATTGTATGCCCCTTTAAAACAACAAAGGTAAAATAAGGACCATGTAATACATTTTGTAATTAGGAAATTACTAGCACTTTGCTATTCTCTGACCTGCAGTAATGACACATTGTGCATACAATAAACAAAGGACAAGCATTTGCATTGGCAAATAAAGCAGAGATAAAGCAAGTCTAGCCAAAGTCGATAATACACCTACACACTGGTATAATACAAAGCTGCAGTCTTTAGTCAATGGGTGTCTTGGAAACAAAGCATTTCTCAAACACCTGAGACCCACAATTAATAGTGCAAAACAGTAATTATTTCATAGCAGAGCATTTTTTTTTACTGAAATAATAATGTTTCACTTTAACTTCTGAGTCACTTCCACCCCCTGTGCTGAACTGGGCAATGGCTCACTAGTAATTTGTGGGTGAGGCCATGTGTGGGAGTAGTGGTGTAACATGTGGATGGATGGAGCTACAGGTGATCCAGGAGGTCAGTGGCCATGTCTAGGCAGTGCTTGGGAAGTGCATTAAAACAGAGAAATCGAGGGTGTGTGGGCAGAACACATGGACATACCTCCCAACTGTCCCTCATCCTGCAGGATTGTTGCATGTTGGGGGGTATGTGATCAAGTTATTCAGTAAAACCACTGAGGTCTTTAAGTCTCTTAAAATCAGATCCTGCAACTTACAAATCGGCTTCATTATTGAAGTAATATGCTTTTCTTGTATGTAAAACTGGAGAGTGAAATTAAACTTTAATGGTTAAGATAGAGCAGTGTTTTTCAACCAGTGTGCCGCTGCACACTAGTGTGCCGTGAGAGATCCTCAGGTGTGCCGCGGCAGACTGACAACAGTGTGACATATTTTTTAAATTTTGCTCGTTTTTTATTCTGGGACGTTTTTTTTTATTTTGATGATGACTGTGTATGCATGTGTGTATGTATGCTTGTGTATATATGTGTGTGTATAGAGATATATATATATATATATATATATATATATATACAAACTAAAAAACTCTGGTCCGTTAACCCGGTTTCAATCATATGTATCGGATCGATCACAATTTGTCTCCGTTTCTGACAGCGACTCCCTCCCTCTCCCAGTCCCTTGTTCCCCAAGGTTCCATTCTCGGCCCCCCTACTATTCACATTATTTATAAATGATCTGCCTAATGTCTGCAAATACTCAACTGTACACATGTACGCAGACGACACGGTAATCTATGCAAACAAATCCGATCTGCCGCAGCTTGAAGCAGTGCTCCAAGACCAGTTCACAGAGGTAGAAAAGTGGATCTCAAAAAACAAACTCTTCCTAAACAATGACAAAACAGTCACAATGATCTTTGGAACGAGACCTAAATTACACAAATTACAAAAGTCCCATCTATGCATCAAAACAAAATCCAATTGCATGCTGACCGCAGTCCACTCTTTCAAATACTTGGGTATGTTAGACCCCCAATCTATCTTTTGGCCTCCACATAGAAAAACTTGCATCTAAACTTTATCCAAAACTAGGTGCCCTGTACAGAAACAAATCCTGCCTCAGCCCTACAGTAAAAGAAAAGATTGTACAGCAAATGCTTATGCCAATCATGGATTATGGGGATGTAGTATACGCACCTGCACTGCAAACTCACCTTAATAAACTTAATACATTGTATAACTCTTTCTGCCGCTTTGTGCTACAATGTAACTACAGGAACCACCATTGTGTCATGCTAAAAGAACTAAACTGGCTGACGCTGGAATCCAGATGCACCCTCCATCTTTCCTGCCTTGTGTTTAAGAGCTTTTCTGGGAAGCTCCCACCCTACCTGAGCAGAATGCTCTCCCTGGCTATTCCCACCTCCTATAACCTCCGATCCAGTACCAGCACATTATTTAGCTTGCCTCAATGCAAAAAGAAAGCAGCTCGATCCTCCTTTTCCTACAGAGCGCCACAGTTATGGAATGACCTCCCGCACACTTTCAAACCTTCCCAAAGCCTAATATCCTTTAAGAGATCCCTCTCTACATATCTCAAAACAGAATGCACCTGTCATGGTTGATTATATATTTCGTACCTGTTCTATGTTAAATGTTTGCATATATTGTGTATTATTATTGTTTTTGTATTTTATTGTACCCTATTGTATCAATTGCAATGTTTTGTGATCCCAGGACATACTTGAAAACGAGAGAAATCTCAATGTATCCTTCCTGGTAAAATATTTTATAAATAAATAAAATGTACACAGTGCTTCACATATAATCTTGTGCTCCACAGATAACACTTTTCCCAGTGCGGGGGTGTCCCTCTTTTAATTTTTGAAATATTGGGAGGTATGCGACAGGCTCATCAGGCATCATTTACAACCATGACATATTGACATTCATTCACAGACAATCATTATGATTGTTTATGCATAGTTTGTAGGAGGCAGGGCATGACAGCACAGTACAGTATGTGTGTGTGTGCTGTATTAGGCTACAATGTGTGATTTTGTAAAATTTTGGGATGGTGGTGTGCCGCACGATTTATTAATGGTTGAAAATCACTGAGATAGAGCATGCAAAAATACTTTTCAATTTACTTCTATTATCAAATGTACTTAATTTTCTTGGCATCCTTTTTTGAAAAATATCATTTATGCTTACCTGATACATTCATGTATTTTATGGTGGTGAGAGTCCATGATCCATTACTCCTGGGATTTATACTTCTGACCACTAAGACGAGTTAGAGATCCCAAAACTGAAAATGCCCTTAAAACCCCTCCTACTTTACTGGAAACTAGTCTGACGTATAGCCAAGTTAGAAAAAGAAGACGGTAGGTAAAGAAATAAGAGCAATACAAAAAGGAGCAGGGAAATAAGAGGTGCATACTTGAATTGCCGCCAGAAAAAAACAATCAAAATAGAAAATAATGGGTGGGTGCTTGTGGACTCTCACCAGCATGAAATAAATGAATTTATCAGGTAATTTTAAATTAGATTTTCTTTCATATAGGAACTAGAGTCCACAATCCACTTATCATGGGAACTAATACCCAAGCTGTGGAATCCACAGGTAATCTGGCACGCACCAACCTTCCAACTACCCGGTGCTCTGCTTAAATACACATTCGCGAAATCCAGATAATCCCCACGCCTGGCTCCAGCGTTCCAGGGATATCACAAAGCAAGCACTGAAACGGGATTTTCCAAATAAGCCTTTATGGAAACAAACAGCATAACAAGGGCCTTGACCCAAACGTTTCAGCTCACGCAGGAGCCTTTGTCAATGGAGGCCATGAAGACATGCAAAAAAAGTTTTTCTCAAAGGCTCACAAAAAAGAGCAGACAATTCAAAAACTATTTTAGCAGAAGAAATAGCCAAAAGAAACAAGACCTTCCAGGACAAAAGCTAAATATCCAAATCATGCACAGGTTCAAAAGATTCCATGGAGGAGAAATTGGTTTAATTACAGGCTTAATCCTGACTTAGACCTGGATAAAATTCGGAATATCCAGAAGTTTAGCAATCTTCTTGCAAACAAGAAAAAGAGCTGAGATCTGGCCCTTTAAAGAACTAGCGGACAAACCCTTATCCAAACCATCCTTATGAAGTTGAAGAATTCTACGAATTCTAAAAGAGAAACTGAACCTATTTTCCACACACCAGGAAAACATAATTTATGCTTACCTGATAAATTTATTTCTCTTGTAGTGTAGTCAGTCCACGGGTCATCCATTACTTATGGGATTATATCTCTTCCCCAACAGGAAGTTGCAAGAGGATCACCCAAGCAGAGCTGCTATATAGCTCCTCCCCTCACATGTCATATCCAGTCATTCGACCGAAACAAGACGAGAAAGGAGAAACCATAGGGTGCAGTGATGACTGGAGTTTAATTAAAAATTTAGAGCTGCCGTAAAAGACAGGGCGGGCCGTGGACTGACTACACTACAAGAGAAATAAATTTATCAGGTAAGCATAAATTATGTTTTCTCTTGTTAAGTGTAGTCAGTCCACGGGTCATCCATTACTTATGGGATACCAATACCAAAGCTAAAAGTACACGGATGATGGGAGGGACAAGGCAGGAACTTTAAACGGAAGGAACCACTGCCTGTAGAACCTTTCTCCCAAAAACAGCCTCCGAAGAAGCAAAAGTGTCAAATTTGTAAAATTTTGAAAAAGTGTGAAGTGAAGACCAAGTTGCAGCCTTGCAAATCTGTTCAACAGAGGCCTCATTTTTAAAGGCCCAGGTGGAAGCCACAGCTCTAGTAGAATGAGCTATAATCCTTTCAGGAGGCTGCTGTCCAGCAGTCTCATAGGCTAAACGTATTATGCTACGAAGCCAAAAAGAGAGAGAGGTAGCCGAAGCTTTTTGACCTCTCCTCTGTCCAGAGTAAACGACAAACAGGGAAGAAGTTTGACGAAAATCTTTAGTTGCCTGCAAATAGAACTTCAGGGCACGGACTACGTCCAGATTATGCAAATGTCGTTCCTTCTTAGAAGAAGGGTTAGGACACAATGATGGAACAACAATTTCTTGATTGATGTTCCTGTTAGAAACTACCTTAGGTAAGAACCCGGGTTTAGTACGCAGAACTACCTTGTCTGAATGAAAAATCAGATAAGGAGAATCACAATGTAAGGCGGATAACTCAGAGACTCTTCGAGCCGAGGAAATAGCCATCAAAAAACAGAACTTTCCAAGATAATAGCTTGATATCAACAGAATGAAGGGGTTCATTCCGGGGAACGGAACACCTTGCAGAACGTTAAGAACTAAGTTTAAGCTCCACGGCGGAGCAACAGTCTTAAACACAGGCTTAATCCTAGCCAAAGCCTGACAAAAAGCCTGAACGTCTGGAACTTCTGCCAGACGTTTGTGCAGAAGAATAGACAGAGCAGAAATCTGTCCTTTTAACGAACTAGCGGATAAGCCCTTTTCTAAACCCTCTTGTAGAAAAGACAATATCCTAGGAATCCTAACCTTACTCCATGAGTAACTCTTGGATTCGCACCAATACAAATATTTACGCCATATCTTATGGTAAATTCTTCTGGTAACAGGTTTCCTAGCCTGTATTAAGGTATCAATAACCAACTCCGAGAAGCCACGCTTTGATAGAATCAAGCGTTCAATCTCCATGCAGTCAGCCTCAGAGAAATTAGATTTGGATGGTTGAAAGGACCCTGAATTAGAAGGTCCTGCCTCAGAGGCAGAGGCCATGGTGGACAGGACGACATGTCCACTAGGTCTGCATACCAGGTTCTGCGTGGCCACGCAGGCGCTATCAGAATCACCGATGCTCTCTCCTGTTTGATCTTGGCAATCAGTCGAGGAAGCATCGGAAATGGTGGTAACACATAAGCCATGTTGAAGACCCAAGGGGCTGTCAGAGCATCTATCAGCACCGCTCCCGGGTCCCTGGACCTGGATCCGTAGAAAGGAAGCTTGGCGTTCTGGCAAGACGCCATGAGATCCAGATCTGGTTTGCCCCAACGATGAAGCAGTTGAGCGAAGACCTCCGGATGAAGTTCCCACTCCCCCGGATGAAAAGTCTGGCGACTTAGAAAATCCGCCTCCCAGTTCTCCACGCCTGGGATGTAGATTGCTGACAGGTGGCAAGAGTGAGACTCTGCCCAGCGAATTATTTTTGATACTTCCATCATCGCTAGGGAACTCCTGGTTCCCCCTTGATGATTGATGTAAGCCACAGTCGTGATGTTGTCCGACTGAAATCTGATGAACCTCAGAGTTGCTAACTGAGGCCAAGCTAGAAGAGCATTGAATATTGCTCTTAACTCCAGAATATTTATTGGGAGGAGTTTTTCCTCCTGAGTCCATGATCCCTGAGCCTTCAGGGAATTCCAGACTGCGCCCCAACCTAGAAGGCTGGCGTCTGTTGTTACAATCGTCCAATCTGGCCTGCGAAAGGTCATCCCTTTGGACAGGTGGGGCCGAGAAAACCACCATAGAAGAGAATCTCTGGTCTCTTGATCCAGATTTAGTAGAGGGGACAAATCTGAATAATCCCCATTCCACTGACTTAGCATGCACAATTGCAGCGGTCTGAGATGCAGTCGCGCAAATGGTACTATGTCCATTGCCGCTACCATTAAGCCGATTACTTCCATGCACTGAGCTACTGACGGGTGTGGAATGGAATGAAGGGCACGGCAAGCATTTAGAAGTTTTGATAACCTGGCCTCTGTCAGGTAAATTTTCATCTCTACAGAATCTATAAGAGTCCCTAGGAAGGGAACCCTTGTGAGTGGCAATAGAGAACTCTTTTCCACGTTCACCTTCCACCCATGCGACCTCAGAAATGCCAGAACTATCTCTGTATGAGACTTGGCAGTTTGAAAACTTGACGCTCGTATCAGAATGTCGTCTAGGTACGGAGCCACCGCTATGCCTCGCGGTCTTAGTACCGCCAGAAGTGAGCCCAGAACCTTTGTAAAGATTCTTGGAGCCGTAGCTAACCCGAAGGGAAGAGCTACAAACTGGTAATGCCTGTCTAGGAAGGCAAATCTTAGGTACCGATAATGATCCTTGTGAATCGGTATGTGAAGGTAGGCATCCTTTAAGTCCACAGTGGTCATGTACTGACCCTCTTGGATCATGGGTAGGATGGTTCGAATAGTTTCCATTTTGAATGATGGAACTCTTAGGAATTTGTTCAGGATTTTTAAATCCAGGATTGGTCTGAAGGTTCCCTCTTTCTTGGGAACCACAAACAGATTTGAATAAAATCCCTGCCCGTGTTCCGTCCGCGGAACTGGGTGGATCACCCCCATTAGTAAGAGGTCTTGTACACAGCGTAGAAACGCCTCTTTCTTTATTTGGTTTGCTGATAACCTTGAAAGATGAAATCTCCCTTGTGGAGGAGAAGCTTTGAAGTCCAGAAGATATCCCTGAGATATGATCTCCAATGCCCAGGGATCCTGGACATCTCTTGCCCAAGCCTGGGCGAAGAGAGAAAGTCTGCCCCCCACTAGATCCGTTTCCGGATAGGGGGCCCTCTCTTCATGCTGTCTTAGGGGCAGCAGCAGGTTTTCTGGCCTGCTTGCCCTTGTTCCAGGACTGGTTAGCTTTCCAGCCCTGTCTGTAACGAGCAACAGCTCCTTCCTGTTTTGGCACAGAGGAAGTTGATGCTGCTCCTGCCTTGAAGTTACGAAAGGCACGAAAATTAGACAGTTTGGCCTTTGATTTGGCCCTGTCCTGAGGCAGAGCATGGCCCTTACCTCCCGTAATGTCAGCGATAATTTCTTTCAAGCCGGGCCCGAATAAGGTCTGCCCTTTGAAAGGAATATTAAGCAATTTAGATTTAGAAGTCACATCAGCTGACCATGATTTAAGCCACAGCGCTCTGCGCGCTTGGATGGCGAATCCAGAGTTCTTAGCCGTAAGTTTGGTTAAGTGTACGACGGCATCAGAAACAAATGCATTAGCTAGCTTAAGTGCTTTAAGCTTGTTCATAATATCCTCCAATGGAGCTGTGAGAATGGCCTCCTCCAGAGACTCAAACCAGAATGCCGCCGCAGCAGTGACAGGCGCAATGCATGCAAGGGGCTGTAAAATAAAACCTTGTTGAACAAACATTTTCTTCAGGTAACCCTCTAATTTTTTATCCATTGGATCTGAAAAGGCACAACTATCCTCCACCGGGATAGTGGTACGCTTAGCTAAAGTAGAAACTGCTCCCTCCACCTTAGGGACCGTCTGCCATAAGTCCCGTGTGGTGGCGTCTATTGGAAACATTTTCCTAAATATAGGAGGGGGGGGGAAAAAGGCACACCGGGTCTATCCCACTCCTTGCTAATAATTTCTGTAAGCCTCTTAGGTATAGGAAAAACGTCAGTACACACCGGTACCGCATAGTATTTATCCAGCCTACATAATTTCTCTGGAATTGCAACCGTGTTACAATCATTCAGAGCCGCTAATACCTCCCCTAGCAATACGCGGAGGTTTTCAAGCTTAAATTTAAAATTAGAAATCTCTGAATCCAGTCTTCCTGGATCAGATCCGTCACCCACAGAATGAAGCTCTCCGTCCTCATGTTCTGCAAATTGTGACGCAGTATAGGACATGGCTCTCCCATCATCAGCGCGCTCTGTTCTTAGCCCAGAGCAATCGCGCTTGCCTCTTAATTCTGGCAATTTAGATAATACTTCTGTCATAACAGTAGCCATGTCTTGCAAAGTGATTTGTATGGGCCTCCCTGTTGGCGCCACAATATCACGCACCTCCTGAGCGGGAGGCGAAGGTACTGACACGTGAGGAGAGTTAGTCGGCATAACTTCCCCCTCGTTGTCTGGTGATAATTTCTTTACATGTAAAGATTGACTTTTATTTAAAGTGACATCAATGCAATTAGTACACAAATTTCTATTGGGCTCCACATTGGCCTTTAAACATAGTGAACAAAGAGATTCATCCGAGTCAGACATGTTTAAACAGACTAGCAATGAGACTAGCAAGCTTGGAAAAAAACTTTCAATGAATTTACAAGCAATATAAAAAACGCTACTGCGCCTTTAAGAAGCACAAAAAGCTGTCACAGTTGAAATAACAATGAACCAAATTAGTTATAGCAACCAAATTTTCACAGTAAATGTATTAAGTTAGCAGAGCATTGCACCCACTTGCAAATGGATGATTAACCCCTTAATACCCAAAACGGATAATTATATAATAAACGTTTTTATCACTTTCAAACACACTGTCACAGGTCTGCTGTGACTGATTACCTCCCTCAAAACGAATTTTGAAGACCCCTGAGCTCTCTAGAGACGACCTGGATCATGGAGGATGAAGTAGGAAGATTGTGACTGAAATTTTACTGCGCAAAAAAAGCGCTAAAATAGGCCCCTCCCACTCATATTACAACAGTGGGGAAGCTCAGTAAACTGTTTCTATGCAGAAAAAATATAGCCATGTGGTAAAAATCATGCCCCATTAAGTTTTATCACCAAGTACCTCACAAAAAACGATTAACATGCTAGTAAACGTTTGAACATATGTTACAAAAACTATGAAGTGTTATTAATAAGCCTGCTACCAGTCGCATTTACTGCAGTGAAGGCTCATACATTACTTCAGTATTAACAGTATTTTCTGAGTCAAATTCCATGCCCTAGAAAAATACTTCAGTGTGCACACACTCATCAGCCTAATACCAGTCACTACCACTGCATTTAAGGCTGAACTTACATTACATTGGTATTAGCAGTATTTTCTCAGTCAATTCCATTCCTTAGAAAAATAATTTACTGCACATACCTCGTTTGCAGGGGGGCCCTGCATGCTATTCCCCTTTTCTGAAGTTACCTCACTCCTCAGAATGTATGAGAACAGCCAGTGGATCTTAGTTACGTCTGCTAAGATCATAGAAAACGCAGGCAGATTCTTCTTCTAATGCTGCCTGAGAACAAACGACACACTCCGGTGCCATTTAAAATAACAAACTTTTGATTGAAGAAATAAACTAAGTTTAAAAACATCACAGCCCTCTCACAACGACCTATCTTTAGTTAGGTTGCAAGAGAATGACTGGATATGACATGTGAGGGGAGGAGCTATATAGCAGCTCTGCTTGGGTGATCCTCTTGCAACTTCCTGTTGGGGAAGAGATATAATCCCATAAGTAATGGATGAAAAGTCTTCTAAACCTTGTGATAAAATCTTCCTTGTCACAGGATACAGGCCTGAACTAAAGTTTCAATGACGGAATCAGAAAAACTTATCTGCCTGAAAACTAAGTGTTCAATCTCCAAAACATCAAGTTTAGAGATTTTAGATTCTGATTAAAAAAAAATTAGACAGAAGGTCATGACGCAGAGGATAGGTCATGAAGGACAACTGGCCATCTGCAAACCAAGTCCTGCAAGGCCAAGCTGCAGCAATCGCGATTACTGATGATACTCCTTGCTTGATCCTGGCTATTACCCTTGGTAACAAAACAAAAAGAAAGTGGAAAAATGTAGGCCAGACAAAACAACCAAAGAGCTACTAGAGCATTCACAAACTGCGCCTGAGGATCCCAGGACCTAGTAAAGTATTTGGGGAGCTTGTTGTTCAAATGAGAAGCCATCAGATCTACTTGGGAAGACCCCACAGGTATATAATCTGACTGAAGAAAATCTGCTTCCCAATTGCTTACTACTGGAATATGTACTGCAGATATTATACAGGAATTGCACTCGGGAAACCTCCCTCACTGCCAGGGAAGTGCAAGTTCCTCTTGATGATTGATGTAAGCCACTGCCTTGACATTGTCTAACTGGAAACACATTTAAGTCTTTTTTCAGGAGAGGCAGGAACTGAAAACTGCACTGAGTTCCAGAATATTTATGGGTAACTTCTACTCCCCGATGTAACCAAACTACCTGTGCTCTCTGGGAACCCAGACTGCACCCCAACTTGAAAGACTGGCATCTGTCAAGATCACAGTCAAATTTGGATAGACAAAGGATGCCTCTAGAACAATGGAACGATGATTGATCCACCAGGAAAGGGATTGACTTGTTTTGGCATCCAAATGTACCTTTTGAACCAACTGAGTGTAATCCCTACCCCACTGACAAAGCATGCAAAACTGAAGAGGCCTCATGTGAAACCAAGCAAAAGGAATAGCATCTGAGGATGTTGTTATTATCAGACCTAAAAGTTCCATAACTAAGAGCTACAGAAAGAGAAGAAATTGACTAAAGATTTACACAATCTGATGGTAATTGCATCCTTCTCTGCTTTGTCAAAGAAAGTGTCATGGAGACTGAATCGATTATTACACCCAGAAAAGTAATTCTGGAATGAGGGGACAGAGAACTTTTTGGAAAGTTTAATTTCCAACCATGCTCTTGAAGAAACTACAAAAGTCTGTTGGTATGAGATACTGCTAAATGTAAATACCTGTATGAAGATATCATCCAGGTAAATAACCACTGAAACACCCTGATCTTTTATCATCGATAAAAGATACCCCAGAAACTTCATAAAAATTCTGGAAGAAGTAGCCAGACCAAACGAAGAGCAACAAACTGAAAATGCTTGTCCAGGAATGCAAACCTTAGAAATTGATGATGATCCCTGTGAATAGGGATATGAAGAAAAGCATCATTCAAATCTATAGAGGACATTAACTGTTGTTGAGGAACAAGAGGAAGAATAGTGGGAATAGTTCCCTTCTTGAAAGAAGAAACCCTGAGAATCTTGTTTAAAGTTTTCAAATCGTGAAAGGGTCTGTAAGTCCCTTATTTCTTGGGAACAATAAAGGAGGTTGAAATATAAACCCTTACCCTGTTAAAATTCTGAAACTAGTACACTCATAGGTTCCAGATCTGAAGTCAACTGAAAAAAGGCTCTTGTCTTTACAGGATTCTTTGGAACAAAGGAGGGCTTAAACTAAAACCTATTCTGTATATCTGGGAACTAATGTTCAGAATCCATGGATCTTTAACAGAATGAAACCAAGCCCCCTGAAAAAAGGTGTAATGTGACCCCTACCAGAAGATCTGGATGAGAGGCCACACCTTCATGCAGATCTGGTAGTGGAAACCAGCTTTATGGACTGTTTAGACCTGTTCCAATTAGGTTTTGACTTGCAGGAGAAATTGGAACAACCCTGCTTCTGCGATGAAGGAGGAGGATTTCTGTTTGTTAAATTCATAAAATGAACAAAAACAGTTAGAAGCCCTAGAATTACACTTAGACTTTTTATCTTCGGGGAGAAAGTAAATAATGTATTTCTTACATTCTGGATCAATCACATATTTTGCTTCTGTAAAGTTCACTCAGGATGCCTATGGAAGTTGTTTTTCTGCAGTAATTAACCCACTGCAACATGTCAGGATATAATTAGAAGGCAAAGCGCACAAAGAAAAGGTCATTTAGAGACATCCACATAAAATTTCCAGATCAGCAAGCTGGGAACCACTGCTAAAGAGGGTAATATATGCATTACTGTACAGAAGGCTCAAATAGTAATTTCACTTAATTCACTCAACATGAAGAAAAGAAAAAACATAGATTTCATGCCTTATATCATATCTCAAGGCTTGACAAATCCTAGCAGCAAGAAAACCATGGCACATAAAAATGTATTTCTGGCTCCTGACTTTTCTTGGGTTTGTCTACACAAACCTATAAATAAATCCCATAAAATTGTGTAGGTTGGCTTTTTTATATTCTGACTAAGTTTTATGTCAATGTATTGGCCAGTATTACATTTTAAAAACAGTAGAGAACTGCTTTACAGCTTTTCACTATTTTTTCAGCATTCTTTAAAGGGACATGAAACACACAAAAAAAATAAATTATCAAGATAGAGAATACACTTTTAAGCAACTTTGCAATTTACTTCTATTATTTACTTTGCTTCATTCTCTTGGTATCCTTTGTTGAAGCAACAGCAATGCATTACTGGGAACACTGGGACAGCCAATAACATGAGACATATATGTGCAGTCACAAAATCAGCAGCTCCTACTTAGGTATCCATTTCAATTAAAGAAATCAAGAGAACAAAACAAATTAAACAACAAGTAAATTAGAAAGTTGTTTAAAATCATATGCTCTATCTGATTTATGAAAGACAAATTTGGGGTTTTATGTCCCTTTAAAGTAAGCAATGTGTACCGTATATTTATTTTACTTTTGTATTTTATTTAGGCCTAGCTCTTTTGCTCACAGAATATATGATAGCGTAAACATATTATTAGGCTTTTATATCCATTCACAAGTGAAAAAAAAGCCTATGTTACACTTTACAGCAATTTGCTTGGTAACCTTGAACCTAACCCGCAGTATGAGCGGAGTCCTACTGTGTAATCTATTATACCAATGATCACACATAAATAGCATAAACTGATATGTTAGAGGGTTGTCACAACTTGGCAATACGTTGAAATCAACATCTAAAAAACAAAAAGACACAAAAGCAACATAAATGCAGCTTTTAGCTCTTCAGCAACAACGTGCACTGAGTGCAGATGTCACATTACAAACAGGTATTTAAAGTGAATGTAAATTTTCCTGTTATTAATAAATATTTATTCATCCTAGCTGTATTAGCAAAATCGCATTGTTTTTTTATTAAAAAATTGAAAATCTACGATTATATGCGAGTTTTTTACTTATCTCTGTTTGTGCTTTCAGCTCCTCCCATCCATTACTTCCCTGTTTCCTCCCTCATAACGTCTAGAGCGGTCCCACCCGCTCTATGACGTTTAGCAATGCTCGTTCACGGTTTTCTTAATCTTGTGCGCATGCGTTTAACTTTCAGTGACTGATTTGCGCATGCGTTTGTGAACCTCATTGCGATCGCGATCATAGTAATCTAACTAGTCCGAGTCAATAGAGTACTGTTGTGGCTCCTGGCTTTTTATGCGCATGCGAACAGCGTGAACGTGCAGCGCTTCGATATCCAGCTGTTTGTTTTACGCATGCGCATAGAAAATACGCATGCGCACAAAGAAAAAATTACGTTTGAGAAAAGGGGCTGGACGCCACGGGGTAATGACGATTATTAGTTGTGTTAAGTGTCAATCAAATTACAAAAAGCGGAACAAAATGGCGGGCGGAGGGAGAGAGCGAGACGAAGATCACTAGATAAGTCTAATAATAGATCTAATGTTATTTATTTTAAAAAATGATGACTTAAACTTATGCTATTTTTGGTTGCTCAAGCTTTTCGCATTGTGTGCTATCTGTGACTTTACATCCACTTTAAGTGATTAAAACAGTGACCCTGACAAAGGGAAGTATGAACGATGTCAGCACTAACATTTTGGAAAAACTTGTAAAGCCAGAAAGTAATTAGAAGTAATAAGAGTAAATGTTACTTAACAGGTAACAACACTTTTTTTATTATATACAGCTAATATTAATGCTTTTCTACTAAAGAACATTTGCAAGAATGAGAAATAAATATAAATTGCTAAAAAAAAAAAAGTTAAATGAAGGTCCAAATATTTGTTTCAAAATGGGAAGATGAACTTTAGCTTAACGGTTACCTGCTGTAGCAATACAAATGTGTTTTAAGAATTAACACTGTATATTATATTAAACATCTCTACAATGGTGATGGCAAACCCCTATCAGTCAGAGTCACATATGTGCCCCTCAAAGGCTCAAAAGTGACAGACTGTACCTTTCACTCTTGTATCAGTGGATCTATAGCAAAAGTTTGGCTTAAAGGAACATAAAACCCAAATTATTTTAGAATTCAGACAGATCATATAATTTTAAATAACTTACCCTTTTACTTCTATTATCAAATTTGCTTCATTCTCTTGGTATCGTTTGTTGGAGCAGCAATGCCCTACTGGAAGCTAGCTGAACTTATCGGGTGAACCAGTGACAAGAGTAATATAAGTGCAGCCACCAATCAGCAGCTAGCTCCCAGTATTGCTGCTCCTAAGTCTACCTAGGTATGCTTTTTTTTTTTTACAAAGGATACCAAGAGAACAAAGCATATTTAATAGCAGAAGTAAACTGGAAAGTTGTTAAAAAAAATCACATCCTGAATCATGAAAGTTTAGAACAAATCTGATTAAATGGCATAATGCAAACATTTGTGTGGTTTACAAGCAAATATACAAGCCTTTTGATTGGTTTTAACTTGTAGTGCTGGGTTTTCTTAGGCATGAAATATCAGATGCGTATTATGTTCTATTTCTTTTTCAATATGAAAATAGGACGACAGCCTGAAGCATATGGACAATAATAACACAAACAAATACATGAGGAGTTTTGTTTTTTTGTTCTTGTCAAATCTGTCCGTTTACTGTTATTTCATAAATATAGTACTTTTAATGTTTATATATTTTGTAGCACCTCAAACGTTTCTTTCATTAACCCTTTCGTGTCAGGGTTAAAGTGCCTACATCGGAACAACTGTTCAGATGTAGACAAATTGAAACCACACGATCGTGCACACGATCGCGAGATTTCAATTATTGGATCGCGTCTGGGGGGCGTCCCTACAAACCTAGGAACGCCCTCCAGACCGCGATAAAATCCTGAAAGCACAGAAGGCTTCAGGACAGCAGTTAGCTATGACGTTCTATTCCATCACAACGGCTTTAAAGCCCAGTGTAATTATGACGGAATAGAACGGCATAACGGCTTTAAAAGGTTAAAGAGAAATGAAATGTTGTGAGAATTTGACCCAATTTTAAAATTTAACAATATTGTATTTATTTTAAAATCTGATGAAATATATTAGCGATGGCCAACTTCCTAGCATATGAGGGCCGCAGATCAGTAAAGAAGCTTTAAAGGACCAGTAAATACAGTAGATTTGCATAATCAACAAATGCATGATAAAAAGACAATGCAATAGCACTTAGTCTAACCTTCAAATGAGAAGTAGATTTGTTTTCTGACAAATTTCAGTTATATCTATTTCCACTCCCACTGCATCATGTGACAGCCATCAGCCAGTCACAAATGCATATACGGATATTCTGTGAATTCTTGCACATGCTCAGTAGAAGCTGGTGACTCAAAAAGAGTAAATATAAAAAGACTGTGCACATTTTGTTAATGAAAGTAAATTGGAAAGTTGTTTGAAATTGCTGCTCTATCTGAATCATAAAAGTTTAATTTTGACTTGAGTGTCCCTTTAAAGGGCCACATATAAACTTATAGCTGCACACAAATAATAATATATTTCCTAAAGATGTCGAGTGGCACAGGGCCTTATTTAGCTGGGTATCCTCTACCTGCTGTTCTCCCTTCCAGATGGCTCTTTTGAGTTGTGGCACCTTGTTTGTTCCCCACCCGAATTCCCCAAAACACACATTTTTAGTTCCGCTTTTTCTTGGGGCTACAAAAACTACAGCACACATTCTTACTTTTGTTTTTTCCCCAGGAGCAACAAAAAATAGTGAAGAGGGGATTGTGGTCCAAGGGCCACTAGTTGGCTATCCCAATATATAATAGTTTGGTTAATTTGGTTTGTACACAGTGCTCATAAAAAATATGCAGAACAAATTAAAATGAAATAAAAATAATATAATAAAGTTTTTTTTTGTTTTTTTTGTGTTTTTTTTTTAATATATAAAAGTTGTGCTGTGGCCAAATATTTATTATTATTGTTTTATGTTAGTTACATTTTTCAAATACAAGACAGGTCATTTGATGGGAAAAAAAATGCCAAAAACATTCATTGAAGGCATGTTACTAATGAATGACTGTGTACCACCATAAATGCACATGTATAAATATAAAATGACCATACAAGGTGTTAGAAAAGAACTATTTTCACTGTCACATGTGGACAACCATGCCATAAAACACAGAAAGGTGTGCTAAATAAGAGACACACAGGATGACGCAGTACATACCACCTGATGAAGAGGTGTGTACCTTGAAATGCGTAGTTGTGTTTCTCCTGCAGCCACTCATTTAGGACTAAGTTCCTGCTACATTATTTTTTAAGTGCAAGTATCATTGTTTTAGTATATTTTATTCTGTAAATTGTAATAGATTTATTAAATTTCAGTAAAAGAAAAGTATTTTCGATCTAAATCTCATTTTATGATATAGAGTTTCGAGTAACCTCTGTCCATTTTTTCCCACTGTCTGTTTAGTAGTGGGAAATTCATATAAACACACACACATATATATATATATATATATTGATGTGGTACCTGGGCTTGTCCCATTTGGCCAGATGCGGTAACTAACCTTTCCATTTTTGCTTTTAAATCTTAACTGAGAGCTTGTAAGTGAGTGCTGGACTCTCTCTGTGTGTTCTATTAATTTGTTTTGTAATTTTCCCTATGGTTCTTGCACCCAGACCTGACTGGGGTTAACTGCCTGTGACTCTGGGGACAGCACAGCTTCCTGTGAGTGCCCGTGAGCACCAAGGGCTGAGCATGTTGCAGGGTCATAGGATGTGTACCCGGTCCGGTATGAGAGTGCAGTCCCCTTCCGTGTTTTGTATATGTCTAGGGTGATTACATAAGCCTGTGCACCCTTCCCTTGTTCACAGTTTGTTTGGATTTGAGAGCTTGCATTGTGTGGCTGTTTTAGGGTCCCAGGTATTGGAAAGGACCTTGATGTGGTACCTGGGCTTGTCCCATTTGACCAAATGCGGTAACTAACCTTTCCATTTTTGCTTTTAAATCTTAGCTGAGAGCTTGTAAGTGAGTGCTGAACTTTCTCTGTGTGTTATATATATTTTATTATTTTTTTACAGTGAATACAGTACCCATAGAAAGAAGAAAAAAAAGGCACTGAAAAAGTGCCTTTACATAGCAAACACCCCAGATCAATTTGTGGACATTTTTCAAATTAACCAAAGGTCTGACCCCTGATTAATTTTCAGAGCTCTAATTGCTACTATAGCTAGCGGTAGCATTAACCAGCATGGCTGATTATTTAATAGGCAAATTTGTCCTTTTACAGGAGCACGTTAAATTAGTGCTCCACTTGTAATCTAGCACTTTATAAGTAAGCAACAATGCAATAATTAGATATTAGATCATTTTATTTTTGCACATTAATGATCCTTTAATAATTATGGTAATTGTAGTGCAGTTTTAATTACACATTAAATACCATATTTGCAGAGTCAATTTTTACAGCTAATCAGTCAGCGATTATAAATGAACCATTCAAGGGAGCCAGGAAACCTTCATTGTTTCAAATGGTTCCGTGCTGGGATGAGTAACCAGACTGCAAGTCGCAGACATATTACACACTGTACAGGGAACAAGTCAAGCTGTCAAAGCACCAGGCTGATTAACCCATCCCACGTAACTCAGTCCACGGCAAATTATTGACAGGGTCATGTGACTGCCGCTGCTGACTGAAGATCTCTGCAGCTTTGGAGGGGTTAAATGCATACAGTTTGCACCAGACTATCCCTTTAGCACTGAAAGCGATGTTTTTTCCATTGCCCCAGACAGAGCATCTGCAGGATTAAATTGAAAGTAAAGTTTCCTCTGTTGCTAACCGTAAAAACATATTAGGTTCTAAATCAATAGGACTTTCATTCATTAATTTTTTTCTAACTTGTGTGCAAATCAAGTTTTACCTGAAATAATAGAAGAATTTTACCGTCTATAAAATCAACCCGTTTTTTTGCTGCATATTACTTCCTGATTACGTTTTTTTTTTTTGGCCAACTGAAAGTCTGGCCGTTAAGCAGCCGTGAAGCGACGTCATCGGCCTATTGTGGGATCTGCGCATGCGGTAAATCTACGATCTTTACTTTTTTGTTAAATGAGTGTGCCCGAATTGCGCATGCGCAGAACATTTGGGACTGACTGAGCAGAAACGTTGTCTGCTTTGATAGACTAGATAGACGCATGC